>NC_069004.1:29474052-29475337 GCF_001194135.2 Octopus bimaculoides
ATATATATATATATATATATATACATGTGTGTATATGCTTATACTTATAGGTGTCTAAAGGTATATATGTGTATTGGCCTGTGTACATCTTTGTGTATTGTTGATTGTGTGTGTGTGAGAGTGTGTGTGTATCTATATATGTATATAAATGTATAATATATGTATATATATATATATATATATATTCAATATATATACACACACGTATTAACATATGAATGTATATATATATATATATATATATATGTATGTATGTATGTATATATATATATATATATATACATACAGACATACCTATATACAAACTTATAATTTTATATGCACACCCGTATACACCCCTATATACACATATGCACACACATACTTTTAAAAATCTATAACATTTGGATTTTGATTTATTTAGTGAAATCACCCCCCACACTACCCTCTCCATGCAGACTACACAGACATAAAATACGTACGTAGTAATTATATGTACCTTTATTTAGCGGGAAGACTAACATTAAGCTACATACTATATCCAACATTTCACTTACCATATAGACAGACATGGCGATTTCTGAGGTTGTTATTCAGCTTGTTGTTATTGTTGTTACAGCTGCTGCCGTTGATGCTATTATTGGCATTTATTATTGCTGCTGTTGTTGTTGTTGTTGTTGTTGTTGTTGTTGATTTTGTTTAGCCACGGGTCACTTCTGATCGCACAGACACTGTAAATTGAGTTCTTACCTTCAAGCAACAGACAGCCGTCCAAACGTCAACTTTACTTAGTTTATATATTTTGAGATGATGTTTCGGAAAACGAGTGGATCTTAAATATGATATTGTGGTAATTGTCGTTGTTCTAGTAACCGATGGCGCTGGTGGTGGTGGCGCTGGTGGTGGTGGCGCTGGTGGTGGTGGCGCTGGTGGTGGTGGCGCTGGTGGTGGTGGTGGTGGTGGTGGTGGCGCTGGTGGTGGTGGCGTTGTCGTTCAGTTCCAGGTCATCCTCGGTAGATCCTGTAAAATATTCAATCGACGTATGTGTATATATGTAAATATATATGTGTATATGTGTATATGTGTATATGTGTATATGTGTATATATGTAAATATTTGTGTGATCATGATTGTGTATGGGTGGGGCTCTATGTTAGAAGATTGCTTCCCAACTGCATATTTCCGTGTTCAAACTCATTGCGTGACATCTTAGACTACTACTCTCTTCTACTTAAGCTCAGTTCGATCAAAGCTTTGTGAGTTAATTTGGTAGGCGGAAACTGAAAGAAGTCCTTCGTGCATATAT
>NC_069004.1:29478299-29479202 GCF_001194135.2 Octopus bimaculoides
ATATATATCTGTCTGTGTGTGTTTGTGTGTGTGTGTGTGTGTGTGTGTGTCTTTATGTATGTATGTATATATATATATATGTTGCTTGTTCCCTCTCGAGCCATGCCTGGCTGTTAAGGGCAGATTTCCCGGTTTCATTGGCGTATAGGTTCCCCCACCTGGACGGGACGGCGATCCATCGCAGGTATGTATGTATGTATGTATGTATAAAACAGTGTACATAAGTGTATTGACACTTATAAAGTGTAAAGACCCCCTTCAGTCATGAATGACCATGGTATTGCACCTAGGAAGTACTCTCCGATACACCGGTCCAGGCAAGGTTGTTTATGGAAGACCAGTAGTCGCCCATGTATACCAGTTTCCCCTCTCCAAGCCACCGATATTATCCAAGAGAAAGGCACTGGGTGATACACATGGGCACCAATGACGTTGCAACTCATTTCTACAGCTGAGTGAACTGGATCAATGTGTTGTTTGGTGTCTTACTCCAGAGCACAAAGCATATACATAAATATATACAAATATGTACATATACACATAGACATTGATATGTGTGTCACTGATCCCTTAAATCGTACTGAGAGCCGACAACCTGGCGCCAAAAGTCTTTCCCCTGTACGACGTGGAGCATAAAATAAATCAGCAGCCGTATCTTCCTTGCCAAATTTTCCACGTTACATGCGCTAACTTATTCTTTTTTCTTTTGCGCCCCTTTTTAAAGCCTAGTCAAGCTGATGGGCCCGGTTTCCCGGTTTCTATGGCGTATGTGCTCCCCCAGCTCGACAGGATGCCAGTCCAACGCAGCGTTACTCAAGAAACAGGAAGAAAGAGTGAGAGAAAGTTGGGCGAAAGAGTACAACAGGGGTCGCCACCACCCCCTGGTGGAGCCTCGCGGAGCTT
>NC_069004.1:29479212-29481274 GCF_001194135.2 Octopus bimaculoides
CAGGGGTCGCCACCACCCCCTGGTGGAGCCTCGCGGAGCTTTTAGGTGTTTTAGCTCAATAAACACACGCAACGCCCGGTCTGGGAATCGAAACTGCGATCCTCCGACCGCGTGTCCACTGCCCTAACCACTGGGCCATTGCGCCTCCACTAAGCTAACTTATAGAGTCCCATTTATTCTTTTCTAGAAGTTTGTGCATCATTTGATCCACATTTCTAGCACCATGTCTGAACGTGTATAGAATCCTACAGTTGGATTTTTAATTTGGAGGCGATGTAAAGTTTGTTGGTTTGTCCAAAATCGAGGTAAAAAGACACATTCAAATACATACTTGAAGACTATTATTTCCAAATCAATCTCCTCAATCGTTAGATCATGTGTCCTAATGCATGAAATACGGGTTTCATATTTTGGCCAGCAGTTTCATGGGAACAGAAAAGACGATTACATCGACCCCCAGTTCTTAACTCTCACTTTATTTCATTGGTCCAGAAAAAAAATAAAAGGCAAATTTATCCTCGGTGGGATGTTAAGAGCCGGAAGAAATACCGCTAAACGTTCGATCCGATGCGCTAACAATTCTGCCGAATGCGCCGCCTTTAAGGCATAAAATGTTATAATGAATTTCACGTCGATTTTCATTAAGAAATCTGCTCATTAAAATCCATGCAGATGGGACACGCTGAACTTTATTCCATTCCAGAGATGACAACATCTTATCTCCACCAACCTCACCAACAGCAACAACAACAACGACAACAGCCCACCTCGCTCTCTTTCTTTCACTCTGTCTCTCTTCCTCTTTCTCTCTCTTTCTTTCTCTCTTTTCAAGGAAACTAACGTCGTCAAGGGCAAACGTTTGCAATATTTAATTATTTTTCCCAGTTCAAGAAGTAACATCATTGACAGCAAGATGTGTAACATCGCAGCTCTCAGAGTTGTGAAGGATCAAACAATTTGTTGAACGGGGATCATAACTATACAACAACAACAACAATAATAATAATAATAATAATAATAATAATAATAATAATAATAATAATAATAATAATAATAATAATAATAATAATAATAATAATAATAATAATCTTAGCAATAGTAGCGGTAGTTGTAGTAGGAGGAGAGGAAGTTACTTGATACATTGCGAAGGGAGGGGCACAATTAAAACTTAATGTACATATATACGTATATACAGAAATATATACATATATACGTATTTATATATATATATATATATATATATATATATATATATATACATACACATATATATATATGTATATATACATATATGTACATATATGTACATATATATACGTATATACATAGTTTATATATAAGTATAAATATGAGTGCATATATATTATGTGTTTGTGTGTGAGTGCGTATATGTGTGTGTGTCCAGCGTGTGTGTCAGTGTGTGCGTGTATTTGTGCGTATGTTTATGTGTGTACGTATTTGTATGTGTTTGTGTGAGTCTGTATGTGCTTGCCTGCGTGCGCGTGCGCGCGGGCGAGTGTGGTATGTGTCTGTGTATATCTGGTTGTATCACACAAGATATGATAATTAATAACAGCAATGTTGGTAGTTCCACCAAAGTTAGGTTAATTGATAGCTTTACTCGATAGAATGTATACAAGGCGAAATTTTGAAAAATTTCAAAGAGAAGAACGCCAATTTATCGGAGATAGATAAGAGATTAATGGATTAATGATGATATATTCGAAGGATTAATTACATCGCCTATAAAAGTATACACACACACACACACACATTAATACATACACGCATTCACACATACAATTTGCATATGTTTCTTGCAGTACACGGGAACCCATTATACATAGGCGTGTGGTTAAGAAGCTTGGTCTGCTGCCTTGTGATTTCGCGTTCGGTCTCATTGCGCGGCATCTGGATCAAGTGTCTTGTAATACAGGCTCTGACTGAACAATGTTATGTAAATGAATATGGCTGACGAAATTTCTGTGCAGACCTTCGTGTGACTGTGTATATATATATATATAAATATATATATATATATAAATATATATATATATATATA
>NC_069004.1:29481532-29483491 GCF_001194135.2 Octopus bimaculoides
TATATATAGAGAGAGAGAGAGAGAGAGAGAGAGAGAGAGAGAAATATATATAAATATATAGAAAACATATCTACATAAATAAATACAGTAGGTTTCTTTCAATTTCCGTCTACCATATCCTCTCAGAGGGCTTTAGTCGACCCGTGGACTATAGCAGAAAACACTTGCTTAGGGTACCACGCAGAGAGACTGAACTCAAGATCAGACGGGCATCCACAGATGAGTAAACGAGAGGATTTTCTTCATTAAACAAAATCTCACACATTCTCTTGTACACATCCGCCATATTCACACCGTTGTCTTATATATTTCACTCCTACAAGAGATGCTATTTCTATTCCACGCTTCCTTTATCTTGTTGGCAATCTCAGAACTTGTTTCACCTCCTCCTCGCAACGATCTTCAAAAGATTGAAATCTTTTTCTGAATTTTTAAACTTACATTCTCCGCTTGGAATATAACCTAAGATAAATGTTTTACGTTAGAGGTATTCAGTTCATTTTCTATTTTGATTTGCTTTAGGGAAAATGGAGATATTTCAACATTAACTATTTTACTCAGAGATTTAGATGAAGCCATTTCGCTTTCCAATTTTCTTTTTTTTTTATTATTATTTCGTTATATGTAAACCCCCACACTTTATGCAGGTCTCTGTGCTGTCCCCTCATTCTGCGTCCTAGTAGCAAATAGAAAAAAATCACTTTCTACTTCTTCTTCTTCTTCTTCTTATTATTATTATTATTATTATTATTATTATTATTATTATTATATGTCTGACTTTTGCTTTGTATTTGTACAAGTTGACTCCAAGTCTCATCCAGAGACACTATGTCTGGCAATAGGACTCTGCACCATGCCACACAAGCAAGAGAACCCAGTCATGACTATCAGACAATTTCAGCGACCACATCACCCCTAAAACCTGGCCACCAAACTCCTTTGACTGCAACCCCCTTGATTACTATGTGTGGGGCGCAGTTGAGCGAGAGACGAACAAAACTCTTTGTAACACCAAAGATTAACTGAAGGCAAGGATTATACCAGCATTGAACAACTTTAACAAGGAGACCGTCCAGAATTGCAGGAGGTTCCGAAATCGTCTGGAGGCCGTTGTTGAAGCCAACGACGATTTTATTTAATAAATTTACTCTTTAGTATTTCAAGATATTTTTATGTAAGTTTAGTAAATACATCTGTTAAAATGAGATGTCAGTGTTATTTCCATTCTTTTGCAATTTAGACGACAGTTTATTCAGCGCAGCCTGTATATATATATATATATATATGTGTGTGTGTGTGTGTGTGTGTGTGTGTGTGTGTGTCTGTGTCTGTGTGTGTGTACATACAAACATACAGACATATATACACACAAAATATAATCTACAAAGTATGATCTACGTATATTTTCTGATACAAGCCACAGTGTTTAAAGTAAAGATTTATGACATAAAAGAATTAAGACGTAGAATAAATTATAAAGTATTTTATTTGAATACAGGAAATTCAAACAAAACCATATAGGCTGGGAAACCGTATTTCAAAATCTTTTATCCCAGATTATCAGCAAGAGCAGTAGCGAATGATCGATGTATGAGTAAATTTCATTTTCTCACGAAACGTCAATGTTAAAAGCATTTCAAAGTTTAGGGTTTTGTGTCAGGGACGGACATGTTTGAATTGCTCCATGTTTAATGTTTAAGTTTAACATGCGGATGGGTAAACAGCCTGATATTGCTAAGTGGCACGATGTTTGCTTGCAGTCCACATACAAGAGGCATGTTGACGTCCATATGCGTCTTTATGGGTGGTGTATGTATGTATGTATGTATGGATGTATGTATGTATAAATATATAACTGTATACCTATCTATTTATCTATCTATATGTATGTATCTATGGATGTATGCGTGTATGTATGCATGATTGTATATATATATATATATATATATATATATATAT
>NC_069004.1:29484559-29486296 GCF_001194135.2 Octopus bimaculoides
TAGGCTTGTGTATGTATATATTTTTTTTTTTGTTAGTTTCAGCTCAAAACTGTGGTCATGCTGGAGCACCGCCGTTTTGCTACACTGTTATTATTGAGAGCCTGTTATTATTGATGAATAAGGAAGTTTAATGTCGCCGCCCTTATTTGCACTTCCTGCCGTAAGGTAGATTCATCTGGGACTTTCGACAGGAAGAGATCCTACCTGGTCGAAAGCCACTAAGCAAGTAGTTTTCCCTCTGACTATCCGTTCCATGACTTTGTTGATCTATGAAGTCAGAAATATAGACCTATAATCCTTGGCATTTGCTCTGCTTCCTCCTTTATGGGTTGGGCATATTATTCCCTCCTTCAGTTTGCTTGGCAGCTTGCCAATTGCAACACAGCTCTGGAAGAGGATCTGTAGTGATTTCGACAGGGCACGCTTACATGACGTGAGAATTGCTGGGAAACCGTCAGGACCAGCAGTTGAGTTTGTATCCACCTCACCTATGGCTAGTATTATATCATCTTCACTAATGTCGATGTAATCGCTAGTTATAGGTAAGGCGGCAAAGAAATCCACCGGTTTGTTCGTTTGTCTGTGTTCCAATGGGGTGGTTGAGACACTTTTGAACTGGTCATTCAGTACCTCACTGATTCTGGTTGGACTATCTGTGAGAGAGCCATCCTTTTTGGAAGCGGGAACCTATTTTGCAGCGTACTGAGGCTGTTACTTTGGTATAATGAAAGAAGGTCTATATGCATATATATATATATATACACATATATTCAGTTAGATGATATTAGCATTTCTAAATAAATATTTGCCTTCCGCTTCAACAGTTGCTTGGTATACTAGATTTTCACGTTTACAGTAATTTTAAATTTACAATAATAAGAGAAATAGCACTGGCCTATGTAAATTTTTCTGGAAACTAAAATATAGCAACATAAGTTATAAAATTAAATGGAAAATTTTAAGCAACGCTCATGCGTATAGACCAAAACCTGTTCACTTTTCATGGATGAGACATACAACATTTTATTCTCTAAGCATAAAATTTTAAATGATAGATCCGAGAAAATTTCCCACTGCTTACACGTACAGAAATATATTTTTTTAAAATATGATTAATTCACCTCATTATTTTCTCGTAAAATGATAATAATATATAATTCATCTCATATAAATACCATAATATATTCTATATAGACCTAACAACTGTGATTATACATACAGAGTGAGGGAGAGAGATGGGGAAAAAGAGGAAGGTATGAAAGAGAGAGAGAAAGGAGGGAGAGAGAAGTGGGAACAGGAGGATGACATGATAAGTATTACCTATACACTCTCTAAATATTTATTATTTAGTATCTCCCTCTTAATACCATTTCTTATTAGAGATATATGTGTTACCCTTATTCTTATACCCATAATATTTTTTAAATCTTTAATATTTAATTTTTAATCGTTAATATTTAATTTTTAATCGTTTAAATTTAATTTCTAATCTATAATTTTTTAAATAACAATTTTAAAAACTTAATTCAAACCAATTTATATCAACTTAATACAATTATTTATAATATCCCCTTAAATGTTATTTGCACTATATTCATTTTCCACATCAACCATTTCCTTATATACTTGATTTTACACTTATAACATAACATCAATAACAACAGACTTTACATGTACCTAAATATTGTAAGTTCACCCACATATGTACATAAAGTGACACGAGATTGCATGTATATA
>NC_069004.1:29486526-29486973 GCF_001194135.2 Octopus bimaculoides
TATACATGTACCTAAATGTTGTAAGTTCACCCACATATGAACATAAAGTTACATAAAATTGCATGTATATATATATATATGTATCATCCACAAAATTTATACTCATATTTTCTGTATGCCCCATTTAATTACAATATATATACATATACACATTCCATATAATATATGTACTAACACTAACATTAATTACCTATTTGAGCATATTTCTTTTACTACGACTACACTCTACTATTAAATATATTTTTATATTCCTGATCATATACTTATACCATAACATCAATAATAATTGACACTCTACCTGCAGCAATAAAAACTGAGACTCTACTTGAATCTAAATATTGTAAGTTCACTGGCATATTTATATAAAATAGCATATATGTATAAGTTGTGTGTATATATATATATATATATACATATATATATATACATATATATATATATATATAT
>NC_069004.1:29486983-29488485 GCF_001194135.2 Octopus bimaculoides
TATATGTATAAGTTGTGTGTATATATATATATATATATACATATATTATATATATATATATGTATGTATGTATGTATGTATGTATCTATACCATATATATATATAGTTTATATTCATACTTACAGTA
Source organism: Octopus bimaculoides (assembly GCF_001194135.2). Classification (NCBI taxonomy): domain Eukaryota; kingdom Metazoa; phylum Mollusca; class Cephalopoda; order Octopoda; family Octopodidae; genus Octopus; species Octopus bimaculoides. Next base: position 29,487,111 of record NC_069004.1, read on the forward strand.
TGCTTTCGCTTGCAAAATAATTCTTGTTCTTCTCTATATCCTCCACATGCTTCTTTCTAAATTTGTTTTCTGTCAATTAATCCAATTATTTCCCCTCAAAAGACAAAGGAAGATTACCAGTTGTTCTTCATTATAACATTTTTTTTAGAGTAAGAAACGAGGATCCGTTTTCAAAAAATAAGTACCTTATAGTTTTCGTTGATTTTGCACAAATCTTTAAATTCCTCATAAAAGTATGTATAATATCACTTTTTTGATCGATATAATTTTTCTGCAAAAATGAATGTATCTTTTACTTGTTTCACTGACATGACTACGGCCATGCCGGGGCACCGCCTTGAATTCTTTTACTCGAACGAATCGACCCCAGTATTGAAACATCGTTGGCTGGATCGCACCTATTCTCATATCGCAGCTTGATCTCAATGCCTGACCTTTGGCATACCCGAACTGCTAACACTTGTATTCAGATCGAATCTTTTATTCCTTATCAATCTTGTAATTTCTGCCGAAAGTTTATAACCGTTTCTCTTCGATCTCTGCCTAAGCGTTAGATAAAAGACCGGTAGCTGCAAATTATTCTGAAAACATGAATTGCCTTTACCTTCTTTTCAACCATTCTTTTATACAGATTTACATGAAGGCAATCTGCACCTTTAGGTTTGCTAATAAAGGAATTTAAGCTTGTTTAAACAGGGTCTGCATATTGAAGAATGAATCGTTGAGTCAAGATGTCCAAATTGACCCACCTTTTTCCAAGGGGAAAATCTAAGCCTTTATAGAGCAACGTTCATTTCATCTCCGCTAAAAATCGTACACATAACACGGAATGGTCATTTTACTATTGTCATCATAATTGTGTTCTTGACCGTGTTGCAGAAAATACTGATTCTTCATAATTCCTTTAGATATAATTCTCTGATGGATATACAAGGAATATCAAAGCATTTTAGATTAAAGCCTGCCTAGCGTTAGAAAAAGCGATAATTTTATTAGTGATTCCGATGATTAGAATACAAATGGGATTGAAGTGGTGTTACTTTGGTGTTCTTTCTTAATGCTGCGTTTCTTTTTCTTTTTCCTTTTTCTGTAAGGTTTCTCTTTTAAATGCAACAAATAAATCCTGTATATTCTTGTGAAGCTAAGCATTTCGGAACATGTGATACATTTATATGACATTGTTGTTATCAGTGTTGTTGTTGCGGTGGTGGTGGTGGTGGTGTCGATGGCGGTGGTGGTGAAGGTGTTTACCATCAGGTCAGATCTAATCAAACAGGCCATATTACCCTTTACGTTTTTTTTTTTTTGTTTTTTTTTTTTAAATCAAACATAGGCGCAGGTATGGCTGTGTTGTAAGAAGCTTTGTTTCCCAACC
>NC_069004.1:29488877-29491903 GCF_001194135.2 Octopus bimaculoides
AGGGTCAATAAAATAAGAACCCAGTCAAGCACTAGCATCGACTAGTCCCCTTCCCCAAAATTTCAGGCCTCGTGCTTATAGTAGAAAAAATTATTATTATTATTATTATTATTATTATTATTATTATTATTATTATTATTATTATTATTATTATTATTATTATTTTGTCTATCGTAACGTTCTGACTTCAAATTCCGCCGAGGTCGACTTTGCCTTTCATCCTTTTGATATCGATGAAAAAAGTACCAGTTGAACACTAGGGCCGATGTAATCAAATCATTCCCACTCTCCCAAGCTGCTCTTGTGACAAAAATTTGAAATAATGATAACAATTATTATTATTATTATTATTATTAAGGCGACTAACTGGCTGGATCGTTAGCATGCCGGATAAAATGCTTAGCGGCATTTCGTCCGTCCTTAAAAAATAGCGACGCCACAAGGGAAGTCTTATTGTTTGCTGCGGTTTGAGAAATAGGAATCGATTGTGCACGTGCAACGTGAATTTCGTCGCCCATTCAATAAAAATCCACCTCGTCAAAAGCAAATTTACGAATGGCATAAAAATTTCACAGAAAAAGGTTTCGATATTTGTCGAGCAACACTTGGTGCTCATGTTGAGTGCATGCTACCCTAAAATAAACTTTAAACCATCCCCTCTCGAGAAATATGGGGAATGCGTTTGTGTCTCTTACCGTTTGTTTTAACAATAAATCGAAAATCTGTTCTTTTCTTTTTGAATAACCCTGTATATTTTAATATCAATATTGCTTCTTCATTGTGGCGAAATGGCAACTTCATTAAATCCAGACGAAATATTTCTCGCACTTACGGTCTGAGTTCAAGTTGGTGTACGAGATTCTTTTCTGTATTTTTTCTCTTTTTCACCCTAACCTGCCATTCTTCCAAAGTTGATCAGATACGTAACATCATTCTTCTAGTTTTTTTTTATTTAATCGATAATACACCTTTCCACACAAAAACAAAAAGGAAAAAAAAATTGTGGCCTTTTGCCAAAGTTAAAAATCAATATTTATTTCACTTCAGTAGTCGAATCGATAAAATGTTGAAAAAAAAAAACGTATTTTATGGTATTTACTTCAAATTCGTCTGCAATCTAAGTTCAAATACTATCTGTCCGGCTCATCTGTTGATCAAGCAAAATATCAATAAAATATGTACAAGCGCTGTACAAATGTGAGTTTTAGTGATCTTGGTTTCCTCTTGAAATGCAACAAAACCTCCATAAACTGTGAACCCTAAACATGTATTACTATTACCAGAATCAGAATCCCAATGAAGGACAATCAAGCAATATCAACGTATCGCTTATCTTTTATCTTTTATTTTTCCTTGTTTCTTGTTAGACTGCGGCCATCCTCTGTTTGTAGAATATGTGCGTTCGTACCGTTGTAAAACTTGGATGAATGAGATATATAAGATCAAGAATCGTTTGGTAAGATTGAAGATAGAATCTGTTTCTTGATACACAGACTCTCTCAATGATTAAGTGAAGACGTGTGGCCAGGAGGTTAGGGTGTTGCACTCACGATCGTATGGGCGTGATTTTGATTCCCAATACCAGTGGTGTGTTGTGCTCTTGAGCAAAAACACTTCATTTCTCTCGGCCCAGTCGACTCAGCTGTAAATGAGTAACCCTGCTGCAGACTGGGTCTCGTTCCGTTGTAGAGGAATGCTAAGATCTCGCTCATATATATGCCATGGAAACCACCGGGCTACCGGCACTATAAGAGCTAGGAATCGAGACAGCAGTGTCCAGGTAACAAGCATTTTGTCGATTACCACGATGAGGGTTCCAGTTGATGCGATCAACGAAAACGTCTTGCTTGTGAAACTTAACTTGCAAGTGGCTGAGCACTCCACAGACGCGTGTACCCTTAACGTAGTTCTCAGGGAGATTCGTCGTGACACTCAATGGGAATAACATGTACACCTTACTTTTGCCAGCTGAGTGGACTGAAGCAAGGTGAAATAAAGTGTCTTGCCCAAGGACACAACGCGCTGCAACGGACAGATCTCACGACGTTACGACCAAGAGCCAAACACCCTAGCCACCACTTCACGCGCCTTCGCGTTACACATTTTAAAGGGAAGTAACTAGAATTGGAACAAGCACATTTAAATATAGGCAACGGACCCATGATCTGGTAAATTATAGTAAATATTAAAACATCACCTATCAATATGCGACACCGTGTACATACCGCATGTGCGTTTATGTCGTTGTACAAATTAGGGGAATAAAATATAAAAGATCCAAAAACCGTTTGGTGAGATTAAAGAGAGAATCCGGTTTATCGTTGTCTGTTTGTCGCTCAAATCAATAAACGCGTAATTTTATCAAACTTCGACAGATGACAACGCTTACCACGAAAATAACATCGATAAACGTATCGTATCTGATTTTGCTTATTTGTTTGAGGCTTTTTTTTTTGTTTTTGTTTGCTTTTGTTTTTTTTTGTTTTTTTTCATATTATCGATCACTGGGCTATTAAAACAGCCTCTGGTCGAATGTAGAGTTTGTTTAAAAATTGAATCACACATTCCTCATACGCCATATTGATATAAAACTTAGCGCTTTTCTAATTTCGTTGAATACGGACATATATGTATATAAGTACAAATTCATGCAACTTAATTAAATTCATGTGTGTATATATATATATACATGGTGGGGAGAAAGATGGAAGGTTAGATAGACGGATAGATATATACATATACACATACATACTACGTACGGACATACATGCATGCATACACACACATGCATACATACATACATACATACATGCATACGTACGTACGTGTGTCTGTATATAATCATACAGGGTGTACGCTAATGTATACCTATAAATACGATATGTATTTGTATATGAAAATACTTAAATATATGAATATATAATTCGTCTTTGTATGACTTCTTCAATGTATGCATATATATATATATATGTGTGTGTGTGTGTGTGTGTGTGTGTGTGTGTGTGAATGTATATGTATATGTATAT
>NC_069004.1:29493365-29495053 GCF_001194135.2 Octopus bimaculoides
GAGAGAGAGAGAGAGAGAGAGAGAGAGAGAGAGAGAGAGAGAGAGAGAGAGTTATATTTCGGGATGGTAATTATTTTTCTGTTTTTTTTTTGCCAAATAAACATTCGCGCTATATATTCGTTCTTCACTCATTTTTTACTGTTCTTATTTTAACTGATGTCCATTGTCCGGATATCTTCCGTCACACATCTGAATGGACTAAGCGGAGCAGGACGATTTACGAGGACGGAAAATGTCGCCTAAGAGATCACAAATATATGACGAAAGATTTCAGTTAAATAAAATAAGAATAGTAATAAACGAGTGAAGAATCAATATATTGTTCGTGGGTATATTTGCAAAATAACAATAACATCCTGAAGCTGTGACTGAGGGAGAAAATGTGTCGATTCTCTGGAACTTCCCCGTACATACCGACAAAACTATAAACGCTAATAAACCGGATATTATTATAAAAGATCAGACAAAAATGATGTGTTTATTAATTGGCATGAGTATTCCTTGCGACATGATCAGTAAATAGAAAGACTTGCGAATAGAAATTGAAAAAATGTGGCATCTCAAGGCGACTACCGTACCAGTGATTGTAGGATCTCTAGGAATGATAAAAAAAGGTACTGAAGCCTTTTTGAAAATGATACCAAGCTTACCATCCCTACAGGAAGTGCAAAAGTCATAACTGCGAAATAAAGATTGAACTTTGTGGATTGAAAAATCGTTAGACCGTCGGCCAAAATTTCTTGTGGTACTTCGACTCTTTACATTTTGAGTTCACCATCAACCGAGGTCAACTTGTTTTTCATTCCTCCGAGGTCGATAAAATAAAGTACTCGTCAAATATTGTGACTGATCTACTCGAACAGCCTCCTCCCCTTAAAATTATTAATACTAAATAAAACTAGAGTCCCAGGAAGCTAGTACTGGTCTTTCAAGTTATTTAATTTAGAATTATTTCTAAAATTTGGTTATGAAAGTAAATTTGCAGATCATTGAAGCACAAACATAAAATGTAATAAATTAATTTAGAAATAGAAATTGCGAAACGTGGTCGCAGTCATACAAGATTCAAACTGTTTCTCATCTTCCATTTTTTTGGTGTGTTTGTTTGATTTTCGTTTTTCATTTTTCATCTCTATCTTAACTCGTATTTAATTTATAAATAATAATATTTCCATATATCAAATATTTGAAAACACCTCGTCTGAATTTGAGGTCATATTCTTTACAACCTTAATTCAGTTTATGGATCTGTTAATCATTTTCCTCCCCCTTACTGGATTTCTCATCCGTACCTCCATATGGGGGCGTGGCTGTGACGTGATGAATTTCTTGGCAAATATCATAGCTAAATGAATGGCATTTAGAGCGAAGTCTACTTCGGAAAAAATTAAAATGGTATTTATTTCTGTAGATGGATTTTCCTCAAATTTAAATCAAATTTGTTAATATTGGTTTCAAATATAGGCACAAGGCCAGCAATTTCGTGGGAGAGGGTAAGTCGATTACATCGATCCCAGTGCTCACCTCGTACTTATTTTATCAACCCCGAAAGTATGAAAAGAAAAGTCGACCTCGCAGTGATGTCTATGTTACGCGTGGATGATGCATGGGCAACACAGGGCAGTTCAGAGAGTGGTGAAGAACCATGTTATTTATATATATGTATATATATATATATATATATATAT
>NC_069004.1:29495288-29501158 GCF_001194135.2 Octopus bimaculoides
TATATATATATATATATATGAACGGAAGTTGTTGGAGGCGGCGTTAAATAGATCACTGATGTTCATTTACCAAATAACTGCAAAACACACTCATGTATAAAGACGTGAATGGTCTAAGTCTGCAGTTACACTTCAAAGTTTATATAACTAAACTGATTTAATTGCATTTTATTTCTATCCATCAAATGAACTGCATTTTGCTTTGGTAATCAGATTTTAGAAATAATTTTGACTAAATTGGCCGGAAGAATCGTACGATTTACAGTTTAAAAGTCTTGAGCAAACTACTACAAACATAATATAATATTATCTGTGTAATTTCATTATTTAACAATCTTCTTTATTCAAATTTATTGTAAATAATAAACTAGTAAGAAACACGGTAAAATTACTGTTAAAGAGATATCGAGACTTGGCAGTCATTTATCAAAAGAAAATTTTTCACTGCAAAATGATTTGTATATCGACCGCTTCTATTTGGTGATGGCGGTACATGTAATATGATTTCAATGTATTAAGACGAACTAAAGTGGTGGTATTTGCGTAATGAATGAGCTAATGTAGAGATATGTGTGTAATATTTGAACTAGCGTGGCCACAGATATGTTATGCAGTAGGTAACGTGGCAAAACATGCGTAATGCATGATATAACATAGTGATACATGTTTAATATACGAGGTAACTAGCGATATGCGTGGAATGTACGAACTAAAAGGGTGATATGCGTGTAATGTATATGTATATTCTAAGAATTAACATGGTGATGCGTGTAATATACAAGCTGACGTAACGGTAAATGTGTAATGTACGTGTTAATGTTGTAATATGCGTGTAATATACGCGCTAGCGTATGTGATATGCAATGTACGAGTCAAGGTGGTGATAAATGCGTTATGTCACTTTTTAAAGGTATCGCTTTTATCATCTACTTGTTTCAGTCGTTAGATTGCGGCCATGCTAGGGCACCGCCTTGAAGAATTTTTAGTCGAATGAATCGACCCTTGCACTTTTTTGTTTTTAAGTTGACTAACTCTATCGTTCCCTTATGACGAACCGCTATGTTACGGATGTACACACATCAACACCGAGCGGGGTTGTACAAACACACACACACACACACACATACACACACACACGCACGCACACACGCACACACACGGGCGCGCAATAACCTTAAAATCAGGAACGTTTGAGCGCTCCCTCGTATATATGTTAATATGGCGATTTACGTGTAATGTACGGACCAAATTCTTTTCTACTCAAGGCACAAGGTCCGATATTTTGGGGGAGGGGGGCCAGTCGATTAGATCGACTCCAGTACGCAATTGGTACTTAATTTATCGACCCCGAAAATATGAAAAGCAAAGTCGACCTCGGCGGAATTTGAACTCAGAACGTAAACACAGACGAAATACCACTAAGCATTTCGCCCGGCGTGCTAATATTATTATTTCTTTATTTCCCACAAGGGGCTAAACATAGAGGGGACAAACAAGCACAGACAAAGGAATTAAGTCGATTAGATCTACCCCAGTGCGTAACTGGTACTTAATTTATCGATCTCGAAAGGATGAAAGGAAAGTCGATCTCGGCGGAATTTGAACACAGAATGTAACGGCAGATGAAATACCGCTAAGCATTTCGCCCGGCGTGCTAATATTATTATTTCTTTATTGCCCACAAGGGGCAAAACATAGAGGGGACAAACAAGGACAGACAAAGGAATTAAGTCGATTAGATCTACCCCAGTGCGTAACTGGTACTTAATTTATCGATCTCGAAAGGATGAAAGGAAAGTCGATCTCGGCAGAATTTTGAACACAGAATGTAACGGCAGACGAAATATCGCTAAGCATTTCGCCTGGAGTACTAACGTTTCTGCGAGCTCACCGCCTTATTGCATGGGCTAAATTGATGATCAAATGTGTAAAATACGGACTAACGTAGTGGTATGTGTATAATATATATGCTAATATAGCGATAAATGCGTAAGGTACAAGGTGACGTAGAAATATGTGTATAATATACGTGGTAACATGACGAGATAAACAACTAGATTTAAATACTATAAATAAATCAAGGTAAAATTTCTACATGAAATAATATTAAAGATAAATATGAAGTTTCGCATTCTATATTAAACAAACTCTACGAATCAGAAATGAAATTCTGATAAAAATATTTTCTTTAAAAAGAGCCAAAATAAACGAAATACTATCACTGCAATATCAAATAGTAATTCAAATTGAAAATAATTCGAAAGGAAATTAATTTTGATTTGCTATGCGAACTCTTATGATTTTGCAATGATACGCATATTCTTCGACAGTGAAATCCTTCTAAAATCAATACATTAGATATATATATAATATCTACGAATCTGAAATGAAATTCTGATAAATTAGATATATATAATATCTAATGTATTATTTCTACGAAGAAAAGACTTAAAATACATTCACGAAAGGGTGCTGAAATGTTCCTGGCTTTTACAGGGCTTAGAAAAACTAAAGGACCGCTGCAATAAATGAGTAAATATGAGAGGGGAAAATGTTAAATAACATAATTAATTTATGTTCCTGTATTTTTTTTTACCCAAAGCCAGGAACTTTTCAGCACTCCTTCGTATTCAGGAAAAGTATCTCATAACTGTGATTGGCAAAGAAAAGTATTATTTTTTTTTTTATATTTTTATCAATAAACTCTTGTAATTTCAATATGAACATCATCTCGCTCGCATCTAATTTCCCGCGTATAAATATTTATAAACAGAATTAAAATCTGTCCGTATCTGTCATTTTTTCTCTTCTTTTTTTTTTTAAATTCATTTGAATAAACCTTATTATTACCATCCAAAAAGGCAGTGAAGTGTCAGAATTGCAATCGCACCAAACATTTTCGTTCCGAGCTTTTCGTTCCGAGTTCAAATTCCGACTTCGCCTTTCATCTTTTCGGGGTCGCTAAATTAAGTAGCAGTTAAGCACTAGAGTGGACGTAATCGACTAGCCCTCACCCACAAAATTTCATAGACCACGTGTCTATAGTAGAAAGGATTACTACCCCCACTAAAAACGGCGAGTTAGCAGAATCGTTATCGCACCGACCAAAAATGCTTAGCGACATTTCTTTTCTGACTGAGTTCAAATACCACCGAGGTCAACTTTGCTTTTGGGGGACGATAAAATAAATACCATTGTTGGCTCTATGCCAAACTTTGGCACCGTTGTTAATCTTGTAAAATTCTGCGAGCTGCCAGAATGAAGTTCGCGCAGGATAAAAATACTTAGAGGTATACCTTCTGGTTTTTCCTTCTAAGTTCAAATTCCGCAGAAGTCGATTTTCCATTTCAGCTTCGATAAAAGTAAGTACCAGTCGAGTACTAGGATCGATGCAATCGACTAACCCCTTAGGCGGCGAGCTGGCAGAAACGTTATCACGCCAGGAGAAATGCTTGGCGGTACTTTGTCTGCCGAGGTCGACTTTGCTTTTCATCATTTCGGAGTCGATAAATTAAGTACCAGTTACGCAATGGGGTCGATGTAATCGACTTAATACCTTTGTCAGTCCTTGTTTGTCCCCTCTATGTTTAGCCCCTTGTGGGCAATAAAGAAATAGGAAACGTTAGCACGCCGGGAGAAATACTTAACGGTATTTCGTCCGTCTTCACGTTTTGAGTTCGAATTCCGCCGAGGTCGACTTTGCCTTTCATCCTTTCGGGGTCGATAAATTAAGTACCAGTTACGTACTGGGGTCGATATAATCGACTTAATCCGTTTGTCTGTCCTTGTTTGTCCCCTCTGTGTGTAGCCCCTTGTGGGCAGTAAAGAAATAGGTATTTCGTCTGTCTTCACGTTTTGAGTTCAAATTCCGCCGAGGTCGACTTTGCTTTTCATCCTTTCGGGGTCGATAAATTAAGTACCAGTTGTGTACTGAGGTCGATCTAATCAACTGGCCCCCTCACCCAAAATTTCGGGCCTTGTGCCCAGAGTAGAAAAGAATCGACTAACCACCCCAACCTAAAATTAATGACCATATGTTAAGTTTTGGAACCATTATTACACTTATATATTGATTTCAAACTTTTGGCACAAAGCCAGTATTTTCGGGGAGGCGCTAAGTCGATTACGTCGACCCCAGTATTCAACTGGTACTTATTTTATGGAACCCGAATAGGATGAAAGGCAAAGTCGACCTCCACAGAATTTGAACTTAGAACGTGAAGACGGACAAAATGCTGCTGAGCATTTTGCCCGACGTTCTAACGCTTCTGCCAGCTCACCGCCAATTACACTTATGCATTATGGTATAGGCGGCGGTATGCCAGGAATTTTAGCGCCTCAAACAAAACTGTTTAATGACAATTTTTTCTTCCGCTTCTTTATGTTCGGGGTGCAAATCACACAGTGATTACACACGTATGTGTGTATGTGTGTGTGTGTATGTGTGTGTGTATGTGACTTTATGTCTGTTCGCTCTCAACGTTTGACGATTAGTGTTCGTTTGCTTACGTTCCTCCAACTTACCCGTTCAGCCAAACTGATGGAATAAGTAGTAGTCTTCAAAGCAACAAGTACTGGGTTCGAATCATTCGAGTCTATCGTTGAAGGCCATACCCAAGAATGTTCCAGTTCTTTGACTGAAACAAGTAAAAAATAGAAGATACAAAAAGGACGGGATGGTCACGGTTTGAGCGTCTTCAACGATAAGCCAATCCAATCAGAATTGAAGTAGCGGAGTCAATAACAATAACAACAACATTTTAATGTCTTGTTTTCATTCCAAAGCTTTCAAACTGAGCTCATGTATGGAAAGATCAATAAAAAAAAGAACTGTGATTGAACAGGAAAAAATTCGATTTCTCAAATTCCGAAATGCAGAATGAAAACACTATTGATCCACGGATAACTTTTTCCTCTTTATTTTCCCAATAATTCCAAACTAAACCCAAAATTTTAAAGAATTCGCAAAATGTTATTTACTTTCCTTAATCCAGCTTAATCCTAATGCCAACAAAAGAAGACTATGTATTCTGCTCTTTTTCTCGTCCATCTCCTTTTAAGTTTTACATCGATTGTTTTTCATGACTAAGTCCAAAACTCGTTTGTTTGTACGTGGATACTAAATAGTCTTTATGTTAGTTTCCCATTGTAAATCCATTCACATCGAAAACGCTTTATTGGGATTTTAGATCGAGCCACTAATTCACAAGTACTTTATTTTATCGAACATCGGAAAGATTAATGCCTAATTTGACTTTAGCTGGATTTCAACGCAAAATGTAGGCTGTGTAGTTAAGGATATCGCTTTGAAAGCATGTATTTTTGTGTTCAGTCCCACTGCATGGTCCGTTGGGTGACTGCCTTTTACTCTTGTCCCGCACCGATCGGTGCATTGTGAGTGAATATGGCAGACGGTAAATGTGGAACCCCTTTGTGTATCTATCGATACAAATATAGATAGAAAGAGAGACATAGGGGAGGGAGGAGAGGATGGGAGAAAAATAGCGATGGAGAAGCACTGAATTCTCGGAAAATAAGCAGATTTACACTGCTTGCCAAGCGGGTTGGGGGACAAACAGAGACAGAAGGGCACACACACAAACACACACACACACACATAGATAGATAGATAGATAGATAGATAGATAGATAGATAGATAGATAGATAGATAGATAGATAGATAGATAGATGCATATATACATACATACATAGACTGGCAGACAGACAGACAAACAGACAGACAGACAGACAGACAGACAGACAGACAGATAGATAGATAGATAGATAGATAGATAGATAGATAGATAGATAGATAGATTGATTGATTGATAGATAGATATACATACAGTCTTTTTTCAACAAGTTATTT
>NC_069004.1:29501448-29502551 GCF_001194135.2 Octopus bimaculoides
TATATATATATATATATATATATATATATATATAAGTGCGTGTGCATGTATGTATATGCGTGAAAATGAACGTGTGTATCAATCCCCGCTCAAGTAATGGTTGTAATTGCACTTTAATTCACAAGTGTGTGTATGTGTGCGCGTGTGTATGTGTATGTGTGTATGTGTGTGCATGTGTGTGTATGTTTGTGCGCGCGTATTCCACAACTGTTTATGTACGTCTGTCCGCACGTATTCGCATGTATATTATACGAGCATGTGATCGTCTGCATACTTCCATCTTAGGAAACGCACATTGAAATCTCTAGAATGCTTTAGAAGTCTTCTCGATGCCATTAATCGATTGTATTTGAAGAATGCAAGTCAAATTGCTTTGTTCTTCTTGGAGAACCCCCAGTATTTCTAGGCTTCTATGCCAATTTGTTGTTACATAGCCCAAGGCTCCTTTGATAATAGTTAATAATAATAAAAAAAAATCTACAGACTACATATAAGAGATAAAAGTTTCTCATTAGCTCGGAATAGCTGTTCTTTCTTCTTATCCATTCCTATATGTGTGGGGTCTGTGTATGTGTACGTGATAATAGCACTTTTACAAGAAAAAAGAATTGATAGAGACTTCGAAATTTCCGACTGATAGCCTTCATCGGGCTGTGGTACATTTTAGTTGATATTGGCTTTATATAATCTTTATATACTATCTGGTAATTTTGTTTTGTCCTCGGGTGTAGGTGGAATTATGTTGAATGAGAATTAAGATGGAGGACAGGTGCTGATAGAAAGATATGGGACTTTATAGTTTAATAATGGAGTTGTTTTGTTATGTAAGTTCGGTCAAACCACTGGCTTATGAAGAATAGCAGGCCGAAACTCCGAAGTCACTGTCATCAGTTTATGTCCTATGCAGAAAGAATCGAGATAGATAGATAGATAGATAGATAGATAGATAGATAGATAGATAGATAGATAGATAGATAGATCCCCTAATAGTTGTTCGAAACTTAGCTGTTCTATCTAGCGTGAGGGAATCCTATGATGGATACCTCATGTGTTTAAATGTACACTTTATATATATACATACATACATATATATATATATATAT
>NC_069004.1:29503696-29504807 GCF_001194135.2 Octopus bimaculoides
GTATACGCATATAAGAAATATAGGGCAGGAAAGAGACAGATTTTTATCTGTGTTATGCTCGGATGTATTGGCCCTTGAGTCACCTACGTAACTTTACTGTTGAATTAAAATATACATACACACACTACACATGTCTGTCTGCTTGGGGGTAGGTGTTTGTATACATATACATGTATAGAATACATACGTACATACATATACATACATGCGTATGTCCAGACATGCAACTATAAGCAAGATAATACACACAAAACAAAGCATACAAGTCTGCACACGCACTGACTCCTAAATGCTGCACATATGCACACAGTGCAAAAATATCCTGTTGATGTCGTTGAAATCCTAATGACGGGGAATTGGATCCAGTTTAGAAACCGGTTCTTTCTCTGCTGGCAAGAAATCTTGAAGAAATATAACTGAATAATGACATACATACATACATACATTCACACACATACATACATATATACATAGACACATACATACATACATACATAAATACATACATACATACTTACATACATACATACATACATATATATACATACATACATACATACATACATACATACATACATACATACATACATACATACATAATCATGCACAGTTGCGTGAAGAGGTAAGATAAATATCCATGTCATTGAAAGGTTTTCACCTTAAAATCTTTCTTGGGAGGAAGCAACTCAGTTCGTAATATTTTTATATACGGAAGTGAAAGTAAACTGTGAATCCTTTGAAGAATCGTTCTCAATACCAAAGCTGTATAAAGCGGATGATGTATATATGCGTGTAAACTACTAGTTATTATTGGGAAATGTAGAGGTTAACATTAATATAATGGAACCAAATACAATATACATATATGCATACATATATATATATATATATATATATATATATATATATATATATATATATATATATATATATATATATATACATACATAAATACACACACAAATATATAGAGAGAGAAGGGGGAGAGAGAGAAAGTCATCGGGTAGATTGATACATATATTTATAAGTATGCATACCTATATATTATTGCGTGTATATATATATATATATATATATAGAGAGAGAGAGAGAGAGAGAGAGAGAGAGAGAG
>NC_069004.1:29504818-29510088 GCF_001194135.2 Octopus bimaculoides
GGGGGGGGGGATCTGACACATTGGTAGGTAGATACATATATCTATATGTATGTATACATATATTAATGCATATCTATGTATGTACATATATATATATACATTATGTATACACACAGACACACACAGACACACACACACACACACACACACACACACATATATATATATATATATATATATATATATATATATTCTACACACACACATCACACCCATATCTACATGTATATACATACATAGGATAGCAGATTTAAAGAAATCTTCGTGAAACTGAATGTAGTAGATAGAACGTTGATCGTTTGAAGGAAATGAAAGACTATGAGCTTGCACAGAATGGATTAGAATATTAAAATATAGCAAAATAAGTTATAAATTTGCTTAGAATACACCATAAATCTTGTACTAAGTTTAGTGTACAAAAGAAATAAGATGTATGATGAAATTCATTGAATGAGCTGGAATAATTCTTACGTATAAAATGAAAAAATATCACCAAGATTGGAAGTGATTGAATATAATTTGTATAAAGTTTACTAAAGTCGAATGAATGTAATGAAACTTATTCAGTAGGCATGACTGTATAGCTAAGAAGCTCTCTTTGTAACCAAATGGTCTTCGGTTCAGTCCCGCTGTACGCCGGCATCCCTGACAATTGTTTTCTATGATGACAAAACCCCATCCGAGTGACCAAAGCATTGTGAATGAATTTAGTAGACGAAAACTTATTTCTTTATTGCCCACAAGGGGCTAAACATAGAGGGGACAAATAAGGACAGACAAAGGGATTAAGTCGATTATGTCGACCCCCAGTGCGTAACTGGTACTTAATTTATCGACCCCAAAATGATGAAAGGCAAAGTCGACCTCGGCGGAATTTGAACTCAGAACGTAACGGCAGACGAAATACCGCTAAGCATTACGCCCGGCGTGATAACGTTTCTGCCAGCTCGCCAACATTGGTGATTTCCTGTGGCTATTAGAGTTATATTTTTAGCTCCTATTTCTAGCAATTACAGGTGCTATTTTACACCCTTAATTTTGTTTTTACCTTTGGGGTTTTTAATTGCAACTAATCATAAAATCATTTTATCAATTAGCTGACACGTAGAGGCTTGCTTTGGTTACTATTTCTATCATGTTCAATGACTGCATGGTGATTTGCTTTCGTTTCTATTTCTAGCATGTCCAGTGGCCAGTGTTACTGTTAAGTGTAAACGCGTTAGGTTTAGATGTTGGAAATAAACCAATTATATATATCATCTTGTCAGTTTGTTG
The DNA here is from genome assembly GCF_001194135.2 of Octopus bimaculoides. Lineage (NCBI taxonomy): Eukaryota > Metazoa > Mollusca > Cephalopoda > Octopoda > Octopodidae > Octopus > Octopus bimaculoides. The sequence continues at coordinate 29,506,094 of NC_069004.1, forward strand.
CCGGGTGGAAACAGAGGCACTCTGAAATATACTCAAAATATTTGCCTTCTAGATACAATATATGTTTCCAGGTAAATCGTAACAGTGAAACGACGTGTTAGGAAATTCAGCGAAGTGTAATGTTAATAATTTGATAAGCACATCCAAAGGAAAGACTGTTTGCATTGTTACGGAGTACAATAACTGTGCTTCTGAATATAACTTTCTGGCCGGAAGCTACAAGTAATTAATATTTGTGCTTGGAAAAGCTGATAAATCAACGAATTTGTATGTATGTACAAGTTGTATTTTATGTATAAGAGAAAATAAGAGATTTTTGTGTGGTTTCCTAATTTCATCTAGGTGTTGAGTTGTATTTAAAGGACAAGGAGAAATAGTATTTTAAGTTCTAATACGCTTAGAACACTGACATATTACTATTATTATTATTATCATTATTATTATTGTTGTTGTTGTTGTTGTTTGCGTGTGTATGGATGAATCAAGAGTGTACTTGATACAAAATTATTTTAGGTCGATAATACAAAATTACCAAAAACCTACGCTGAAAGTTTCCGCTTCATTAAACCCCTGTTATAGTGTTACAACATGTGAAGTAAATTGAATAAGTTTATGTGTAACTTTCCAACAGAAAATAACGTGAGAAATTGTATTTTGGAACATTGCCGTCTTTGGGCGCTGCAATCGTAAAGGTGCGGTCATGCCTATGTCGTTAAGAAGCTCGCTTTGCAAGCACGCGGTTTCGGGTTCAGCCCTGCTTAGCGCCACTTAAAGTGTTTTCTGCTATAGCTTCGGCCAGCTGATTAGATGGAGAGAGAGAGAGAGAGAGAAAGAAAGAGATAGATAGATAGATAGATAGATAGATAGATAGATAGATAGATAGATAGATAGATAGATACGAAGAGGGTTCTCACAGTGCATTGTTAACTTCCCCAGCAAATGTTGAAGTGTGCTAAACATGTTATGTATAGAGAATTATGTACAACTGTATATAGTCAAGAGGAAGGAAAGGATATGGTCTTGCTGCTATAAAACAATTCGGCCTTTTCTAACGCATATGTAGAATTATATATACACACTTTATGTATGATATATGCATATATGCGTGCATATGTTTAATTGTAACCTTAACAAGGAAATAGCTACGAATATGATGACGGGAAAATGGTAAAAGTTCAAGAGTTTTACTAATATCTCGAGGGTATTTGCATATTCATTGTTAAGTCAATAAAATTGATTTACTTGTCGTCGTTTCATATTAAATATTTGCAAGCTAATGTTTCATAGCAACAAAGACAATGAGAGAGCGAGAGAAAGAAAGAAAACAAGGAACAGAGACGGAAGAAAGGAAAGGAAGAAGAAAAGAGAGAATGAGAGAGAGAGAAATTAAGTGTGAGAGAGAGGGTAAGTGTTCATAGTGTAAAACTGAGAAAATTTCAACAAGTCAACGTGGTTGTCTTAAGAACTGTGGAAATGATAACGAAGTGAAAATGAATAGTAACGAAATATTTATGAAACAAGGGATTAGCGTATTAAGATAGGATTCAAACAATGATGGAGTCTGTTTTGTTCCAATTGCGCTCTCCACCTTGGTTTCCTTCTCTGAGGAAATGACAATTTTAGAAACTAAAATATTTTCAATTTTTTTAATAAAAATATTATTTCTTATAAAAGGAAACCACCAGAATCCCTCCATCCATACATCTATCTTCTCCTCCTACCATTCTTTAGATGGAAGTCGGCGTAGGGCTGTAGGTTGCTATCAGAAGCTACCACCATTATACTTTGGGGTTGGTTTCCTTGCCGTAACCAAATAACACAACGGACATTATATAACCATCTTAAGGGCGGTGAGCTGGCAGAATGGTTAGCACACCGGACGAAATGCTTAGCGGTATTTCGTCTGCCGATACGGTCTGAGTTCAAATTCCCCCGAGGTCAACTTTGCCTTTCATCCTTTCGGGGTCGATTAGATAAGTACCAGTTTCGCACTGGGGTCTATGTAATCGACTTAATCCGTTTGTTGGTCCTTGTTTGTCCCCTCTGTGTGTAGCCCCTTGTGGACAGTAAAGAAATAAGAAATGTTAGCACGCCGGGCGAAGTACTTAGTGGTATTTCGTCTGCCTTTACGTTCTGAGTTCAAATTCCGCCGAGGTCGACCTTGCCCTTCATCCTTTTGGGGTCGATAAATTAAGTACCAGTTGCGTACTGGGGTGGATCTAATCGACCGGCTCCTTCCCGAAAAAAATTGGGGCTTTGTGCCCAGAGTAGAAAATAAACGGTAGCACGCCGGGCGAAATGCTTAGCGACATTTCGTCTGTGTGTACGTTTTGAGTTCAAATTCCGCCGAGGTCGACTTTGCCTTTCCTCATTTTGGAGTCGATAAATTAAGTACCAGTTGGGTACCAGTCGATCTAATCGACTTGTCCCCTCCCCCAAAATTCCGGGCGTTGTGCCTAGCGTAGAAAGGAATATACAGCCATATGCGCGGTGATCAGCGCGATTCAAAACGATGAGTTTACCTAAATGTTATCTCTAATAAAAGAAATCCACCCGAACACAGAACCATCACTTTTTAAATGAGTGGAGAAAATTAACTGATACATGGCCTTACTTGAATGTGCCAAGTCTCTCGAGATGCGAACATCCAAGTTCATTTACCAAACTCAATAAATATAAGACAACCTACTCCTATCTCGCGATCTTTTATTGCTTAATTCCACCTCGCCATTGATTTCCGTTTCTTTGTGTCTTTGTTGAAGTAATTTTGAGTTTCCTTTCTCGATAATTTAATCTTTTGTACTTTTAATTTTTTCCTTTCTTTTTTTCCTCTAAAAATATGTTGTTAAATAAAACTTCAATCAATTATTTATACCAGTCCTTTGACTCCAATCCGATTTTGATCGTTTCTCCGCTTTCCCTTCAAATACAGGCTCACTTCTTTAAGAATATTTATATATCAATGAAAAACCTTAAATCATACGTAATAGTGTTCCAAGTTCCAAATACCAATTTTATCATTAAAAAAAAAAACATATTTTACTGAATTTATTTAAATTCTTTATTTTGAAATTAAATTCAAAGACGTCGGTTGCATATTTGATTGGAAATTTGGTCACGAATTGGTGAACTATATAAGCTGAGTAGAACGTCTTGCAAACGGAAATTATAACCAGATGGAAGATTTGCTTCGCCGTAAGCTAACCCCTACAGCGCACAGCAATTCTTGTAATTAACTACACAGAGACTCTGGTAAGAAGCAAGAACATGCAATTAGAGACTAGTTCTTCTACATGTAAACATTCCTTCAACAAATCGATGAGAGAAGAATTTGAAGTAAATCATGATATCTCGCTGAAGTACAAATACACGCAGAACATTTACGGAGCGAGAGAAGTCTAGGTGGTTGTATCGAGTTCTCAGTACAATTGGAGCTTTATTTTATTGACCTCGGAAGGCAATGGCAGTTCCTGCTAGATTTAAACTCACAACATAAAAAAAAAATCATGATTAAATAGAACAAAACATTAAAGCCAGTGCTACATCTTCAGACTCTCGGAATACCCTTTCCTGTTTAAATTAAATAATTGCTTAAGACTTTAGCACAAGGCTAACAATTTACAGAAGATGAGGTTAGTCAATTACATCGATCCTGCTAGAGCGCTGATGCAGCGAATTGGTGGAGTCGTTAAATCGTCGAAAGGAAGAGCTTGTAGTATTTGATGTGATCCTCTGTGCTCTCTGAAATCCACTACGTGAAGTAAAAGAAGAATGGTACATTTTCCACCCCACAAATCTCTTCATTACAATTCTCTGGTAACAAAGAAATAATAGAAGATTGTTTTACTAAGCATCTCTAGATCAAATATTTCTGTAGAACTGGCCTTATTCAAAGGTTGGTCCATTGTAACACAATAGACATTGGAGCGCTATGATCGCCATTTAAAACATACACTCACACACACACACACACACACACACACACACACACACAC
>NC_069004.1:29510098-29511347 GCF_001194135.2 Octopus bimaculoides
CACACACACACACACACACACACACACACACACACTCATATACATATACAGCATGTTCGGGCTAAAGTTGATAGTTTGCATCCATTTTAAAAAGTCAGAAGACATGTCATGTAGATTATGGCAAGGATATAACAGTGTACTCAATATAGTTATCCCCAACTTCTACCACAGCCTGAAGACGGCTCCAGCACTTCGTACCTGCGTTCCCGACTGTGTCCCTCAGAACACCTCTTTCATCTCGGTGACCAGTTCGGCCTTGATGTTTGTTATAATGCGGTATCCTCGTCCGCTTGTATGTTATAGTCAGCACTATAGTATTCTTGTCGCCACAATTATGTTGTGGCGGCATTCCGCTTCTTATCTTTGACTCGTCTATCCTTCTATCATTGATTGTTCCGCAAGACAATGGTTTTGAAACGTCTACCTTGACTGTAACTCGAACTCGTATATAACACGTAACTAACACTGACTCCAGCTGGGAACTCGTAGAACGACTCTTCTACTACTGACTTCCTACAACCACAGGCTGTCTGACTTTGTCACGTGGGAATGGAAGTACCATTTTTCACGACAACAGTGTTGCAGCCAGAATCCTTAGTGTCTTTCTCAACCGCGTCCCACACACAGTTGTCAATATCATTACAATAGGACGAATTAGGAAGCCAGAAATTTGGGTTAGTGAAATCATTGAAATTCTTCAAAAACCACTTGTAATTCTTCCCGGAGATGTAGCCACAAGCCGAATCTTGTTGCAACACATATGACTTCACATTAGCAACCTCATCCAGCCAGAATTTGACAACAGTCTCCGGTGACTTCACATATCCATCTGAATTCAGCCTAATGCTCTATACAATGATGCGGACGCAGTCAGAACTCATGCTGGCCACGGCTTCTTAGTTTTCGTTGCAGCTGACCATGTCACGTCTTACATTGTTTGCGATGCTCAGAGTATTAAGTAGTAGCCATGATGTTGGCATTTTGATATCCGGTGGGAATTATCATTCTACACGATGACATATTTCCAATATCTAGATGTCAGTCTTCCATGTCAGCTAACATTTTCTCAACTTGAACTTAATGCTCAACTTTCATGCTCATGTAAATTTTAATCTTTATATTCTCCAACGCCGCTGACTGGAAAAAACGAACACCAAAAATATTCAGATTCACCCCGAACAAACTATATGTACATATGTGTGTGTGTGTGTGTGTGTGTGTGTGTGTGTGTGTGTGTGTGTGTGTGTGT
>NC_069004.1:29515586-29516799 GCF_001194135.2 Octopus bimaculoides
TATATATATATATATATATATATATATATATATACATACACATCTATGTATGTATGTATGTTTGTATGTGTATATATATAATGCATATGTGTGTGTATGCTTGTATGTATATACGTATGTATAGATAGATAGATCGATAGATACATATATACATACATACATACATACACACATACATACATACATACATACATACATAGACACACAGACGTAGTGATAGATGTCATAGGACTATAAGAAGATGCGTAATATTGACAGCAATGAAATTATATACTATCCAGTCACTTCGAAATCTCGTTATTTTGCCTAAGTTTAATCTCTAAGGGTTATCACTATAAAATTATTTTCGAAAATGTCTGAATTTATATTCTCAAATTCGAGGACGTTATTGTGTTTATGTGATTAAGAAGCTCTCTTCATAACTGCAGCCATTTGGTTTCGAGTTTTTGATCGACACCAATCGACCCCAGTACTAAATTTTTGTTCTCTGATTTTTAGCCAAGTACTAACTGTGTCGCTCTCTTCTGCCTATCCGCTAAGTTACGGAGACGTAATCAAATAAACACTAGACAAGTCTAAATAGTCAATGCTCTGAATGTTTTCTGTCAAATGTTTGTAGAGAATGTTTACATGATTAAGTTTATAACGCCTTGCACGCCTCCCGTCATGGCCGTGCGTTAGTGTCACATGACAGTATATTTTCCGCCTGAAAAGAAGGCCGAAACGGTTGAGTGAACCTGTTTAGCTATAATCTAGGCATTCCAAATTCAATCTGTCTAAGGGGTTATAAACTTAACCATGTGTTCATTCTCTACAAACACTTGAACATTCAGAGCATTGATTGTTTGGACTTTTTCAGTCAACTGTGTCAGCCTTAACTTACGACGCCAAATATTGTCACTTGATAGTAAACACCCGGACGTAGCGGGGAACCTACACAAATTTTTAAGACCAGTCGTGTGAAACTCGTCTACGAATCAAATCCTATTCAAAACATATGCTAATTTGAGCCATGAACTCCCTATAAAAATAGGGCAAACTTCGAGCACTAGTCAGAAGCAAGACAGCTGCAACATAAGCCACGTCTTTCTATTTTGACTTTTTGAAAATCAGTGTAAACTGTGAAATCGTTAAAGCTTTTATATTAATAAAAACTATTTTTCCTATTCTCAGTGCGTTTTCAACTTCTATTTTTCCCATATATATATATATA
>NC_069004.1:29516932-29520273 GCF_001194135.2 Octopus bimaculoides
AAACAGAAGATGGCGACAGGTGTATGAACAACAAACAAGTGTATTAGTTTGATGCTCCGGAAAGTGAAAAAGTCTTTTACGTTTCGAGCCTACGCTCTTCAATAAGAGAAAATAAAGCGGTCAAGGACGCACATTTATAAAAAGGAAAAACTTCACACACCCTTCAAATGTTGTCAAGGGTTTGAAGATCGCATGTTGGAAGATCAAACCATTCTTGACTCAGGTGACAGAGGTCGCCCAGAACGCCGAATCTGCAGACCTCTGCAGAAATCCTTGGGTTTATGAAGAAAAAGAACAAGGATTGGTTTGACAAAAACGATGTACTGATCCTAGAATTATTAAAGAAGAGGTCTGTCCATCAAGCACACCTGGAACAACTGTCCTGCTCAGGGAAGAAAGCGGCCTTTCCCCAAGCCTGCAGCTTTCTGTAGCGCAAACTTCGTGAATTTCAGAATGAGTGGTGGACCTACTTCGCATGGAGAACCAAGATGTGCGCTGACCTAGGTGACTACAGGGAGTTCTACAAAGCTCTAAAGGAAGTTTAAGGCTCACTACAACGACGGATAGCGCTAATAAAGAATAATCTGAAATTCTGACTGCCTCTTCTTTCTTAGTATTCAATATCTATCCACCATTTCAAACACTCCATACATATACATGTATACCACCTCTGTTCGGCCATCGCCATGATTGACCGCTAGCTACTAAGGTTTTCTTTGTTATTCTCTCCCTGTTTATTTCCCCGTGTTTCTTTCTGTTGAAGAGCGTAGGCCCAAAACATAAAAGACTTTCTCACCTTCCCGAGCGTTAAATTAATACGCCTGTTTGTTGTTTCCATACGTGTCTTCGTCTTTTGTTTTCTTTTTTAGTAAATTCCAGATGGACTTCTGACAGTTTCCGTCCACAAAATACATTCACAAGGCTTTAGTCAGCCCAAGATTATAATAGAGGACACTTGCCCGAGCTTTCACGCAATGGGACTGAATTTAGAACCACGTGGTTGGGAAACAAGCTACTTACCAGATAGCCACCCCTGTGCATATACGTGAGTTTATATAATATGTAGAGTGTCTGCTAATGATGGGAAACATTATAAAAGCAAGCAACAAGTATTAAAAGAACTTCTATTGAACAGAGTGTATAGTACGTAACCGTAGCCAACAGCGCCAATATTATGAGATAACTTATACATATACACGTACATATGCCTACTCACACACACATATACATATACATATATATATATATATATATATATATACACATACACATATTAATGTATGTGCGTATGTAGATATGCATGTGTATGTGTAATCACTTACTTAATTTCGTTAGTGTCGTATTAAATAAATCAATGTTATTGTCATAAATCATCTGATGAAAGAAGATATTTTCCTTTCAGTGTAGTTATTGACTTTTGGGGGAGTCGATTGAATTTCTGTGATGTTGCTTCAGCATATATTACTAACAATAGTGACTTCCTATAACAATATGAGCAACAACAACATATTAATAATGCCAAAAAAAAAAAATGAATAATGATAATGATAATAACAATAACAACAATAATAATGACGATCAGGGATAATAAGAACAACAATAATAGTGTTGATAATGTTTTATTCATCGACCACAAAGGCACATATCTATCAATAGATAGATAGATAGATAGATAGATAGATAGATAGATAGATAGATAGATAGATAGATAGATAGATAGATAGATAGATAGATAGATAGACAGATAGATGATAGATTGATAGATAGATAGATAGATACATACATACATACATACATACATACATACATACATACATACATACATACATACATAAATACATACATACATACATACGTAAAATTATAATACAGGGTATCAAGAGATACCACCACGCTGAAAAAATAGCAGTCAAATCCTGACTCTAAAACCACAATAAATGTCCGCATACATACGTATATATACATATATTGAAAGACATATAATATATCTACATGTATATATGTTAATATATTTATACAATATACAAATGTATATTCCTATATATATATATATATATCTGTGTGTGTGTGTGTGTATGTAAATGTATGTATAGTTATATATATATGTGTATGTGTGTAAATGTATCTATATACATACACACATATATATATATAAAGATATATATATATATATATACATATAAATATATATAAAAATATATATGCAAATATGTAAATGTATATACACATACATGTATGTATATACATACATACATACATATATATATATGTGTGTGTGTGTGTGTGTGTTCATATATATATTATTTTACTCCTTTACTTCTTTCAGTCGTCTTGGAGCATTGACCTAAGACCATGCTGTCTTGAGATTCTAGTCGATGAAATCGATCCCGGTACGTATTCCTTAAGTATCGTTCTTATTTATCGATTTGCCAAAACACTAAATTACGGAGACGTAAAATATTCAACGCCTGTTGTCACGTGATGGTGACAAGCACATGCGTACACTCATACACAGACACACACACACACACAGACACAAACGCACACATTACATTCAGGTTGCAATGGGTAAATTATCGCTATTTTATGTTAAATTTCGCGCACCCGCTTTTTAATTTTGTCGACTACACAGCATAGTAGGGTCAGTTGAGCACTGTCTGCGAGGAAAACAGCAACATGACGCAATTTACTCTGCCCGAAATTTGGAAGCGATATGCTGTACTGCTTGGTATTTGCCCCAGAAGCTCCAATACGAAAATTTCATAGCGTTCGGTGTCAATCTGAGTCCCCAAAACATGTACCCAAAGTAATAAAAATCAAACATCCAGTCAACATCATGGTGTTTGCAGTGATCACTAGTGATGGTGACGTTATGCCTCCATTCATCTTTCTACGCGGCCTCACACTTAACACGGAGGCCTACATCAAATGCCCGGTGGAGGTAGTGCTGCCCTGGACCAAGAGAGTCCCTGGTGGAAGACTCTATGCCTGACAACAGGACTCTGCACTATTCCACACATGAAGAAGAAGGCAGTCATGGCTGTCAGAGAATTTCTGTGACCACATCAGCCCTAACATCCGGCCACCTAACTCCCCAGACTGCAACCCTCCTGATTATTATGAAAATCGTATGAAAGAATTGATTAGTTACCTGTATGAAGAATGTTGAATGTCGACTTTCAAATAATTGTAAATTTTTAAATTTTTAAATTTTTAATTTTATTAAATAATCTTTTGAAGGTCTTGAATTGAAACAGCTGTAAAGGATATTTGCCAATTTTTTAACTAATAAATAATAATTTATTAATTATCTCTCTATTTTCTTATTATTTATATATATA
>NC_069004.1:29521557-29523457 GCF_001194135.2 Octopus bimaculoides
ATATATATATACATATATAAACAGGTGATAGGTAAAGACATAGACACACACACATACATTGCATGCATGCATACATGCATACATACATACATGCATACATGCATACATACATACATACATACATACGTACAGAACAACTATTTATTTATCTATTGACATCGCAATTTTAATTCCTGCAAGGTTAATAGGTCTAAGAAAATTATTATTATCGATTTTTATTTTTCTAAACGGAAAGGAAAATATATTTTCTGTTCCTACAAAACCTTAGAAACAGAATAAAATTTTTCAAAATTTTTATTTTCATTTCTTGATATTAAAAATACAAACAAAACAAGACAAAATTGTAATTTCAGTGATACATAACACCAGGTGGAAATTATTTCTGTACAATTAGCAAAACGTGACGTATCTGTGATATTTATTAGAAAAAGCAAGAAATTAGTGGTTTTATTTACGTTTTTACTGCGGATAACATCGCCAAGACGCTCTTAAGATGGGTTCCATACTGCGGTTTTAATATTCATCAAATCTCAGTATGTATTATTTTCTAGCTAACACTATTTATTTCTTATCTAATTTATTCTCAGCATGGACTGTTATTATTTTTATTATTCCGTGTCTATATCAAATCTTTCCTTTAGTTGCTAAAATATCCAAACAAAATGGCGGTTATGTATCTAGGATTGTTGCCTGTGATGCACCTCGGAGAGGAAAGAAGAAGAGAGGAGACAAGTTTAGGAAAAAGAGAATACAGCCAGAGAAAACGGATGTGGGTTAGATTCATATGTTCGAGTAACCGGAAGTGTGATTGGTAATATTGGCTTTAATGGCAAAAGAGACATACAGGAGCGCCCGTTGGTGTGTGAATGTATACGTGTGTGAATATGTGTTTGCGTATGCGTAAGTATACATGAGTGTACTTCTGTATATAGTGTGTATGTGTATATATATGTGTGTGTGTATAGATAGATAGATACATACATGCATACATACATACATACATACATACATACATACATACATGGACAGGCACACAGATAGACAGACAGACAGATAGACAAACAGATAGATAGGTAGATAGATAGATAGATAGATAGGTAGGTAGATAGATAGATAGATAGATAGATAGATAGATAGATACATAGATAGATGGATATGTACGTACTACGTACATACATACATACATACATACATACGTACGTACGTATATACATACATGCATTCATACATATGTACTACGTATATACATACATGCATACATGCATGCATTCATACATACATACATACATACATACATACATGCATACATACATACATACACACATATGCGTGTGTCTAGGTGTGTGCATGTACAGGAGTTACGGGCCTTGTGTTCGTGTATGAGTGAGAGAGAGAATGTTTGGTTGGTATGACTAACAGAGTCTCCGTTAGTACCGACGTGTATATGCGTTTGCGCCGACGTGTATCTATTTAAAATCCTGAAAATTGTTGGGAGCGCATTTTAGAGGAAATTTTACACAGCAGCCTTAACAAGATCTTTCGTTCTGTGACTCTCAGCATGAAATTTCCCTGACACATTATATCTATCCAGTCTTTGTGCGTGTTAAACTGTTTTTACTATTGATTAAATCAGTCTTTCAGTTAGTAGTGAATTATATTTATATTCCAATCTTTAAGCAGAGCTGGGTATTCTTTAAAGTTAATTTCCTTGTAGTGCGTTACGTAGATCAAGATGTAAGATCTCAACGACTTCTATAATGAGAAGCTGCAACTATTTCCTATCAAAGATAATTTATATCGCATACTCTGCGTAACTACACAACCTATTGGCAATACATCAACATACCAGTATACTCTTCCTCTTCTCCGTATATGTTACTCTGTATATATATATATATAT
>NC_069004.1:29523661-29533614 GCF_001194135.2 Octopus bimaculoides
TATATATATATATATATTAAGATTCCGGTGAGTAAGTCACTAAAATAGCAAGGCAACGATGACCGTGTAATCACAATATATGCACATGCCGTGGATTCTTGGAGTTTTATAGATGTCCCTAATCGTATAGTTCGTGTGCTCATCTGAACAATACGGTTTTTTATAATGATATAATGTACTTATTAACCAACTTAGAAATTCGTTGGAAACAGCTGTAATGAATTGTCATCTATCCATTGTTTGTCACCTACAGTAATCTCTCGACTATCGCGGGTGTTTCGTTCCAAAAACATCCGTGATAGGTGAAAATCTGCAAGGCAGAAATAGTACTGTACTGTATATATTTTTTAATTATTTTTATAATTTGTATATATTTATTTCATTATAAATACAAAACAACATCATACACTCGCCTGCAGTTTCGTTTTCTATACAGTATGTGCGATTCTTTGTTTACTCATCTACGAGTAAAATAGTACTCGAATACCGGAGGTAGAGTAACATGCATATTTATATGTAGGTCTATATGTATGTATATACAAAAAGACAAAAGAGATGAAATCATTCATTTCCTTGCTGTATGCGGGGAAGGAGTTAGGAACCGCTATTTGAAATCACTTTTATTACATCATTAATACAATTTAGAAGGTCATGATAACCCCAGCATTCCCTCTCTCTGTCCATCGAAACAAGATAACCTGCCCTACATCGCCACTCGACCGGCTCGAAATGATAGTCAAATCACTCTCATTCGCACTTGATATGCAAGATGATTAGAAGGTCTCGGCTAGAATCAATTAGATTTTATATTTCCTCTATCAGTTCAAAGATCAATCGACGGCGGACATTACACGATGGCGTGAAGACAAACAACGTTACATCGAATGGATGTGCAAGAGAGTTATCCGACCGAAACCTTTGGCGGAAGCTTGCCATCGAATGTGTTGAGCAGTGCAGAACGACCAAAACCTAAAGAAGCTCCTCTCTCAGAACCGACCTGGTGCTAATCAACAACATTGAAGTATTGGTTCTTTTGTAAATCCAAGGTATTTTCTATGGTGAAAGCACAGCATTATTTTATTTTATTGTAAAGATGTTAGAATTGACAAATTAATCAAAGTAACAAGAGAGAGGATTTTTACAGCAACTAATTATATGACTAGCATCCCGCCAACATCGATCAGATATATATCACAACTCTAGCACTCATCGATATAATCGATTTTAACAGACCTTACTAGAAAAGGATCTGTGTGCTATAGACAAAAATCAGAAATTATAGAGTATGTGTTGAAGATGGGAAAAAACTATTTTCTGATATGTGGGATTTGTTTTGTTTTTTTTCTTTCTAATATTGCGTAAAATACTGGGTGAAGTTACACAGAAAATCGTGGTACGAGAAAATGATGTCCGAGAAATGCTGGAGATGCATGTTCGCGTCCTGTCTGGTAAATACTCGAATTTGTAAAATAATGTTCTTTGGAAATGTATTATGTATGAGGTGAAGACGGTGAGATGAAAGAATCGTTAGTATGTCGGACAAAATGCGTAGCTGCATCTCATCCTTCTTAACGTTCTGAGGTCGAATTTCTTCCGAGGTCGAATTGCCTTTCATAATTTCGGGTCTGCATTAAAATAAGTACCAGTTAAGTACTGGGGTCCTCTTAATAGTAACTACCACCTTAATAGGGAGAAAGAAATTGGTTTGTAATTGTCATCAGCATTTCTCTTTGATGCCTCCTTCAGACATAATACCATTCGTCCTTTCGTCAACCAGCCCGGGATTTCTTCTTCTCCATCGATCCATGCATTAAATTGCTCCGCGATCAATTTATGGCAACTACTGACCCCTTTTTTTTTCTCAAAATCCCTGTACACCCTCAGGTCCTACTGCTTTCCAATTGCTTATCTTTTTACTCATATTTCTGATTCTGTCTTCTGTGAAGTGGATAACCTCTTGCTGGGGATAAGAAGCTGTTTGCTCCGGGCTGTAGAACCATTCAGCTGTAGTATTATGTTGTTCTTGCTTACTCCATATCAAGCCCCATAAAAGTCGACTTTCATCAGTATCAGGGACTAATCTTTTACATTTTTTTATCATCATTAATCTCTTTTTAAAAAGTTTCTTTGGGGGGTTCTAAATTTCTTTTGCTGACATTGCTTAATCCGTTGTTCAAACCTGGTTAGCTTTGCTTTTTTGCCTGTATGCGCTGTTTCAGTTCTTCAATTACAACATTCAGGCCTTTTGTATCTACATCATACTTCTTCCTGACATTTTCGAATTTCCATTCATTCTTCAATTCTCGTTTCTTTTCCTGACAAGTATTGACACTACACTGTTCAATGAGTTTATATCTTTATAAATTCTCCTTTTCCACCACGACTGTTTCTTTCTTCTTCTATCCTTCGCTGTTCTATTCTCAGTAGTTTTCTATCCCATCCTTTCCGCCACAATCCAAATAGCAGCCTTGATAAGATTATTTATTTGTGTGATGTTCTTTGTTTCAATGTGTCTCCATACTTCACTTGTCTCTCGATTTAGTCTCCATTGGTTAGCCTTCTTAAACTGGTACATAAATTCTGTCCCTTCTGTATTTAACAGAGCCAAAATTCTGTTTATTATTAATCGATCTTCATTGTTTGAGTAGTCACTGATCTCATTTCTTTCACAATTCACGATATTATATTCTTACGAACAAGTGTCCATTTCTTCCTCTATACCACTTTCGTTTCTCACATGCCCAATATCACTCTATATCCTTCTTTTAATAGATTTTACCTCCAGTTCTGTTAACCCTCCATTCTTTCATATTGCTCCTGCTTGGTCACATAATCTCAGTTCAGTAATTTCAAACCATTCCATTGTTTTCCATTCACTGTGCATTCGTTTTCTGTACCCTCTAACATGCACGCCATTCACATCCAATGGGGTGCTCCGGTAGTAAACACTCCATAACCATCAAGTTTACTTGTTACTCCACTTATGTCTTGTAGCATGGCTAGCAGTTGCTGAATTACGACCGGACCCATCCTGTTGCACAGTGGGGCCCCTGCCGGGTGCGGCACCTTCACCATTGGTTCCAGTCCCGTTCACACCATTATCGTCATTTACTTTGATAAGCGTTTTCATTCACAAATGAGGTGTATTTTTAGATTACTACCAACCGGTATTTTTATCGAGAGACCATCTCTATCAAGGTAGTCCGTCAAGGTGGCAGGGGCCTTGCTCCTCTGATTTTGAACTCAGAGTGTTCTAGTCTGCTTACCATACAAGGCTAACGAGTACAGCCTACCTGGAGCACTGGCTATTTGAAGGCGCCAGATACTCGCCTTTTCCCACTCTTCTTCTGTTGGTTTGGCGAAGGAGTAGGGCTTGACTGTCAGAAGACAGGTCTTGCGCAGGCCATTGGGGCATTTTATAATGATGGGCGATCAACATCCCTCACCACCCCGGTATTGACAGAAATTTTTAAAAAATAAATTAATAAAAATAAAAATAAATTTTATTATTATTATTATTATTATTATTATTATTATTATTATTATTATTATTATTATTACGTCGTCACTATTTGAGCACTGGGGATGATGTAAGTAGTGACTTATCTGTCTTCGGAAATTTGCTGGTTTGTACGAAAAGGCAAATCATTACATTAGAGACGCTACGCTATACAACTCCTATCGTGTTTCTGCGACGTAATAACGATTTAGTTTTCAGTTTAGAAGCCAAATCGGGGTATTTACACTATTGTGCAATGAAAGATTTTTATCTGAGGGTTTTTATTCAACATTAAGCTGCAAGTAACAACACAACACTTAATAACAATAGAACAAGCAGCAGACAAATGACTCGATTCGTACGACAACACACAGCAAAACTTCTTAAATACTAGTTAATGACTCCATCTCCAGTAATCACCAGACCACATGTAACGTTAGTCAATAGATGAAGCGCTAAAGGCGAATCTGAGTTTTCTTTTATAACTGAATTATTCAATTTAAACCATTGTTCTGGTTCGTTCATTTCTTGAAATATTTAAGAAATACTTTCGAGTTAGTAATAAAGAATTTACTGTTTCTGTCTACACAGCTTGTATTAAAACATTTGCACAACAGTCTTCCGTTTCTGAAAAATTTCTTCTTTTTTTTCCCCGATTCACAAGTTCAAATAGATTTGAAACCCACAAGAACCACCCTGGGATTCAGAATAAGAGAACTGGGTGCAGTTGTTTAGATGCTGACGATTTGGCACAGCTGGTCAGATATTCAGGCTGTTTTGGAGACAGTAATGTTGGCGCCGGAGGCAAATACACAAGCGATCAAAAATATACACATGCAGTTACAAAGAATGAAAGAGGGAGAGAGAGAGAACGAAAGAGATAGGAAACGAAAGAGAGAGAGAGAGAAAGAGTGGAAAAAAAGACAGAGACAGAGAGAGAGAGGGAGAGAGAGAGAGAGAGATTAAATGAGAGATTATAATTTATTAATTTACTCTTTTACTTATTTCAGTCAATCCGACTGAGAGTGTATGGCGGCGAGCGGGCAGAGACGTTAAGCACGCCGGGCGATATGCTTGGCGGTAATTCGTCTGCCGTTACGTTCTGAGTTCAAATTCCACCGTCGTCGACTTTGCCTTTCATCCTTTCGGGATTGATAAATTATGTACCAGTTGTGTACTGGGGTCGATATAATTGACTGGACCCCTCTCCGAATTTTTTGGGCCTTGCGCCTAGAACAGAAAAGAATATTTTGAGATTGTGTTCAAGTCTGTTGTTTGATGACAGTTCGTATTGGCAGTAAATGTGTAGCAGACACAGTAATTTCTTTGCTGTTTGGTACCGAGTCTGAGCACTGCGAGGGTTTCCTTGTAAGGTTTACACCTCATCGACTAAAAGAATCGTTCGGGTCACACAGATATGACATTTCTGTTCCAGGGTTACACAACCTCTCGAATATTGAGGCGTTTCTAGAAACACAACAAGAATAATTCAGAAATTGTTTTCAGGAAGTAGAGTGGTTACAGTTGATTGCAATACACAACAACGACCACAGTGAGTTGAGATTCACAGTTTATGAACCCTGCACAGTCTATCAAACTTGAATAAGCCAACCCATGTAGCGTAAAAGACCGCGTGATTGATGACCAAATAACTTCATCAAATCTTTCCCTTACGTATTATCTTGAAAATTATAACCAGTAATTCTACCACATGAAATTCCATTGTCTGTAAAAAAAATTAATTCACTTTCCAACTTATAAAATTATCTTCACTACTAGAATGATTCCAAAAATAGGAAACCGCTGGTAACGGAAATGAATGTTTGTAGACGTAATCATGTTTGTAGAAAAAAAACACAGGAAAAGTAACCCGTAGAGTTTATGATATTAAGAAAATATCGATTCTTGTTTATATTAGAAACAGTTCGTTTGAAGTGAGTGTCTAACTGTTCAGAAGGGTATGCAGCCTTTGTGAAATATAATCTGGTTGGTGAAAGTTTGGTTTGCGTTCTGTTCACGCTTAACACAAACCAGCCACTTGTTGAACATCTTCGGAGAATGGTATGCGTTTAGATCTAAAAAAGAGATTCAAACGATTAACCTATGTAAAATACAGAACATTTGGTTTTAATCAGGATCCACCAATATTCTTTTGAGTCGTCGGTCTCAATCTCTTATTCAAGAATTCCTTTACACATGCAGCTCCGACTCTGCTGCACATATTTCTGAGTTATCTGCGAATTACTGTGGATCGTATTTCAGCATCTTCTAATGCATTTCCCGAAGACTATTCCAGCCTCTCCCAAGAATCTCAAAGGCGAACACATCTTGAAAAATCAAACTGAACGAAGAAAATATATTTGCTTTATGGCGAAATATCTCTAAGGCTTCAGGTGTAGGAAAAGGTGTAACTGTGTGGTAAGAAGCTTGCTTCCAAACCACATGGTTCTGGGTTCGGTCTCACTATGTGGTATCTTGGGCTAGTGTCTTCTAATATAGTCTCGAACAAACCAAAGCCTTGTGAGCGGAGTTGGTAGACGGAAACTGAAAGAAACTCGTCGTATATATCTCTATGTGTGTGTCTTTTTGACTGTCTTCCCCCATTTGGTATCACGTGCGTGCGTGTGTGTGTGTGTGTGTGTGTGTGTGTGTGTGTGTGTGTGTGTGTGTGTGTGTGTGTGTGTGTGTATGTGTGTATGTACATATTATTGTTGTCCACGGAAAAAGAGTTGTATATCAAAGAACTTAACCTGGATTTGTTTTTATAAATATTCATTGGTGATATATCCCCATCAAATTACTAATGCTTATGTCACCTTATGCCGCAAAATCAACAAACACCACTAACAACAAATGTAATAAGACAAAACGTCCTGAAATTAGATTAGTCATTAGCTTTGTAATGGCGTCTCCTTCGAATGGCCGACCCTAAATGAGAATGACAAATGTCGTTTGTCTTATAGATTTTTATCATCTATCGTTTATTACTTTCAGTCATTGGACTACGGCCAGGCTGGTGTACTGTCTTGGAAAGATTTAGTCGAAGGAATTGGCCCCTGTGCTTAGTTTCTGAAACCTGGAAAATATTCTATCGTTTACGTTTTGCCGAACCGTAAGGTTGCGTGGACATAAACAAAGTAACATTGGTTGCCTAGCGGTGGTGGGTAACAAATACAAAGACACACACACACACACACACACACATATATATATATATATATATATATATAATATCTGGGTAATAACCTCAAAACGTATACGTCAAAGCTCGGGTACAGTTATCGGTTACCGTATGCCATCATACAGCAGGATTACTCCTTTTACTGTACCCAGTAAAAGAAGAATATATATATATATATATATATATATATATATTTATATGTATATATATATATATGTATGTATGTATGTATGTATGTATATATATATATGTATGCATGTATGTATGCATGTATATATATATATTTATGTATGTATATATATATATACATATATATACATACATATACGTGTGTGTGTGTGTGTGTGTATGCATATAGGTATGCATGTATGTACATATAAGAGACCGCTTTTTTAGTTTGCGTCTCCCACTTGCCCAGGGTGCCAAACAGTGGGACTGAACACGGGCCCATCTGGTTGGGTAGTAAACTTCTTACTAACTACACTGCCATATACATATATTATTATGTGAATGAAAATCTTTATCTAGTTATCTCAATGCAAATTGCAAAACCGTTCTCGTATATCCTTCAGTATTGTCTTTTATCTTTTAACGCCAAAGACAGCAGAACATTAATGGTTTCTTTCATATGTCAAAGAAAAGAAATGAGAAAAATAAAGCAGCGAATATGAATGGACGGCCATTTTATGTACAGCCAATAATTGCCTGTCAACAAAATGTATTCCGGCGTGATGCGTACATTTTCAAGTTTCCCTTCAGATTATTTATATTTATGCAGGCAGACTTGATTTTGAAGTCTAGTTATATATGCATGTTTCCCCATGTCCTTTGTTTTGTGCTAGCTCTGCAGAAATAAGAGAGTTGGATCATTGATGCCCTCGGACGGCGTGGTCGGACGCTGGACCGAGGGACCAGTTAAACTGCTCGGAGTCTAGTTTGATCCCGACCTCCGGGTTGATAAGAACTAGGACGAGGTGGCGAACAGGGTGGCCAGTCTTACTCAGAAATGGACTGGAAGAAAGCTGCCTTGGAAGGTTCTAGCAGAAGTGGCGAATGCCTACATCGCCCGCGTTATCATTTACCTTCTGACCGTCGTGCTTTGTCCCGGTTACTGCTTGACCAGGTTGGAGCGTCTCTTATTTAAATTCTTGTTGAAGGGACGCGTTCCAATGGTCAGGCAGTCAGTCTGTTGCCAGCATCCTCTGAGTGGCAGATTAGGTATGATGTGGCTCCTAATGCGGAGACACGCGCTTAGGTTGCGCCACTTGCAACGATTTCTGGACGGTGAGCATGTGTATGGGCTCCGTTTGTGAGGCTCATCTTTCCGCAGCTCGTCTCCCTGACGGAGCTGGGTGAAGAAAAGACCGAGACTGGGGCCCTGCACCTAGAATATTGTCGGGTGCTCACAACCCTTTACCAGTCGGCCAATAGGATCGGTGGATGTTCCGCTTTAGAAATTCATAGGGCATTAGTGACAGGGAAGTGCGACGACGTTCTCAGGGAGATTCTAAGCGCCGACGAGAACGATCTGGCTAGTCTGTTCCGGAGGACTTTCCAGTCGGAAACTAACATGGATAATTTCCAGATGTCCTTGGCCTGGCAGTGCTACCGGATATGGGGGGG
This sequence comes from Octopus bimaculoides, assembly GCF_001194135.2. Classification (NCBI taxonomy): domain Eukaryota; kingdom Metazoa; phylum Mollusca; class Cephalopoda; order Octopoda; family Octopodidae; genus Octopus; species Octopus bimaculoides. Next base: position 29,531,965 of record NC_069004.1, read on the forward strand.
GAGAGGCGCTACCGGTTCGAGTTAAACTCTACAGGCAGCCAGATGGTCCTGTCCGAGGTGTGTGCAGCGTGACGAAACCGGACTGCAGACCCTCGTTCAGCGTCCGGGAATTTCTGACTTGTGGGGTTACGCTGAACTGCTACTGTCACGTGTGGGATTGATCCGACTGTCGGCCGAGCCCGTAGTGATGATCGCACCGCCGTTCTCCTCAATCGGGCAGGCAAGGCAGTTTTCCTTTGCCCAGTGGCTGTAGCCAAAGAGGTTGTTTGTTGGACGTGGCTGAAACGCTTTGTGCCTAGAGTAGAAAAGATTATTATTATGATTATTAATAACAATAGTAATTGTCGTCCATATTATTATTATTATTATTATTATTATTATTATTATTATTATTATTATTATTATTATTATTATTATTATTATTACTGTTGCTGCTGTTATTGTTATCATTAGTATTATTATTATTTTCATCGTCATCATCATCATCATCATCATCATCATCATCATCATCATCATCATCATCATCATCATCATCATCATCATCATCATCATCGTCCTCGTTATTCATACCATCTCTCCATTATACAACACAACCATTACATTACACAAATCGGACTATTTCCAAAGCAAAAAGCCATAAACGCACACAATATTCTTTATTTGTCCAATATTACGGACACAAAGTTGGATACACACAATATGGAAGGAAAAAAAAGAATTCGCTCCAGAGCCAACACAATGCAGTACAGAATAACTCACGTGCATATAAGCTATTTACATAGAAAAAAATCTTACTGGTTGACCTGCCCTAACTGTTTGCCTGTTCACTGAGTAATGCATTTTATACTATGAAATGTTTTAAACATAGCGTTTGATATGCAAATAAAGAAAAGTATTCCAGATCTAGAGTAGCAGCCATCCTTTTGTTGTTTGTACAGAATGTGTATATTGGCACAAATGCATATGTCCTTTCGAATATGTAACTATACGTCAGGAAGTATACTATAAATACAGAATAGTTTGCAGGCAATGCTGTGTGGCTTAAGAAGTTCATTTCACAATAACGCGATTCTGTGTTCAATCCGAGCTCGCGGTAAGTGGGCTAATGTGTTCTTTTTTTTACTTTGATTGAGGCATTATCTTGTTAGTGTAATGTGGTAGACGGAAAACTGTATTAAAGCCCATCGTATAAAACACACATATACGCACACACATATCTATCTATTGATGTGTGTGTGTGTGTGTGAGGGGGTGAATGTCCAACGACAAGAATGAGTGTTCAATACAGCTTTGATGGATGGAATTTTTTTATTTTTCTTTTAAGGCTCCCATTGGTTTCATGTTAAGAAAAATATAAAAATATGTAAATAAGTTAAAAGTTGTTCAAGCCGATCATATAGAGGAATGGTGTTGGCATCCATAGAGACAAATATATATATATATATATATAGGGTTGGTGCATAATTATTGCGGCTTTTTTTTCAAGAAATTGTATTCAGCAAAAACAATGACAATATTCAACAAAAACATCTTTAAATGACGGTCTGCCCGTCCGCCAAGCAAATGGAAAACAGTAATTGAAGTAGATGGTGAATATGCTCCGGAATAATCATTTAAAGATGTTTTTGTTACATGTTGCTTTAGTTGAAT
>NC_069004.1:29533824-29534340 GCF_001194135.2 Octopus bimaculoides
GGAGGAGGAGGAGGAGGAGGAGGAGGAGGAAGAGGGCTGAGAGCAGGTAGGACCGTCCGTTGTTGTTGTTGCTGTTGTTGGTGATGATGTTTACATCGTCGACGCTGTTTTTGTTTTCATTACTATTATTATTGCCACCACCACCATCATAATCATCATCATCATCACAAACATCATAATTATCGCGATTATTATTATCATTATTATTATTATTATTATTATTATTATTATTAGACTGAATAGATTAGCCCTGTCGGCTGGCATGATATGCCATTTATGACTAGACAACATCATCAGTTGAAGAAAAATGTCAGTTTTCCTTCCTCCATTTTCCCTAGAATTATCCGTCAAGATTTTTCTTTGTTAAGTATCTCACTAATACATACATATATATGTGTGCGCGCGTGCGCGTGTGTGTGTGTATCCATATATATATATATTTATGTGTGCGTCTATATATATATGTATATATATATATGTATATATATATATATATATATATATATATATATATAT
>NC_069004.1:29534722-29537225 GCF_001194135.2 Octopus bimaculoides
TATATATATATATATATATATATATATATATATATATATGTATATAAATATATATATGTGTGTGTGTGTGTGTGTGTTTGTGTGTGTGTGTGTAAGAAAATTTCACCAGCCATTGCAAGTAGTAATTAAGATAGTAAATATAATGTTATATCATACCATGAGATAACTAATATACTATTTCATCTTTTATGACTTCAACAAATAAGAAGTGTAAATGATGCTGTAAAAAAAGACATAAATAATTTCTGTTCATAAATCCAACATGGACAAGTCTTATAACATTCTTATAAAATTTATTACATAAGACTTAAATAAATAATTCTTATATAAGCCAAGATAGTGTTTGCTGTATTTTATTGTATATTTGTAGTTAAACTTTCAATGTTAGACATGCCAAGTGTGACTGTGTCGTTAAGAAGCTCGCTTTGCAACCATCTGCTTACGTGTTCAGTCCCGCTGTTGCACGGCACTTGAAGCAGGGTTTTTTTTACCCCGCTCTATATCCGTTGAACCAACCTAAGTTTATTGAGTGAATTTTATTGGGAAAACAGAAGAGAAGCCTGTCGAATGTATGTACGTTTGTATGCATGCTTTCCTGGAGGCCTTTTGGCTAATTCTTGCTTATTAGAAAGCGAAATGACCCTCGTTACACGACGAATACAGTGAAATTTGGGTGTTAGAATCTGGTGCTTTGGGGATTCTTAAAATGTGATGGTTCGAGAAAGTTGGTGAAAATTGACGGTAACTTGAATAGTGCCTAATACATCCAGGTGCTGAAGTACAATTTGATACCAGACTTGGATGGTATCAAACGGAGCCCCATACCACAGACCGCGTGCAACACAACAGAGTCTGGCTGATGAAGGTGTTACCGTATTGAAAGATTGGCCAGCTCAGAGCCCTCACTTAAATATCATCGAACAAATATGGACAGAACGAAAGAGAAGATTTCGTCAGAAGAATCTACGCAATCTTGAAGAGTTGCGGTAGCTCAGCCACAGAGAATGGCATCTCATGCCTGTGAAGCAATTACTCAAGACGAAGGAGGCCGCACGAAATATTAGCAATGTACAGTAAATTTTTGGAACGAACATTATGTAATAAATTTTCATTATAGACATTTTTCTGTTTATAAACACTGTATCTTGATTGGTTTACGCAGTTGAACGAGAGACCAACAAAACTCATTGAAGCACCAAAGATGAACTGAAGGCAAGAATTATGGCACTTAAACAAGGAGACCGTCCTGAAGAGTTGCAGGAGATTCTGAAGTCATCTGGAGGCCGTGGTTGAAGTCAATGGCGATTATATTGAATAAATTTATTCTTTAGTATTTCAAGGTACTTTTGTGTAATTTTGATAAATATATCTGCTAAAATGAAACCTCAGGGATACCTTCATGTTTGCGTAATTTAGACGACAATTTATTCGACGGAAGCTGAAAATATATATATTTATATATATATATATATATATATATATATATATATATATATATATATATTGTCAGTAAATCAAAAGTCCGAAAGAGAAGGTCACTCTAATTTATAGTGCTGCAGAGTATTTAGAGAAAGATAGCTGTAGGTTCTAACGCGATGTTGTAAACTTAAGCGCATTATGGACGCGCAAAAGCCTGGCTCACCATATAGATCGGCCATAACTATCTTTCTCTAAATATGCATAAATATATGCATTTTTCACTGTCTCTCCTAATATATATATATATATTATATATATGTATGTATATGTATATGCGTACATGTAGATATATATACATATATTTATATATGTATGTGTGTCTGTGTGTGTGCGCATGAACGCAAATACGTACATATACATGTGTGTGTGTGTATATATATATATATATATATGTGTGTGTGTGTGTGTGTGTGTATTTATATGTGTATGTTTATATATATATATATATAGATAGATACATGTATGTATCTTTGTATATATTTATATATATATATATATATACACACATGTATATATATATATATATATATACGTATGTATGCCAAATGCTTGTGGTTTGTTTCGTACATTTTATTACTTTTAATAATGTCAAATACTAGACCTTATATTAGTCTTCCATAATTCCATCGTGACGCCAATAATTGTTCTATGAATATTTAAATAAACATTGATTGGTTCTGTCAACTCTGGAACTACGCATAAATTGCTGCTTCATTGACACAAATAATGAAAATTCCGTTCCGAATATATCTTTTTATTTCATATAAATGACATCTGTATTATTCCCGTATTAGTCTTCTTTCTATCGTTGTTAATTCATCGATATCCGCGTTATATCTTGATTTCAACATCTCTAAACATACTCCATGCTATAATCGAATGCTTAAATTACGTCATGAAATCGAGTACAAATATGTAATAAGTAGAATGTTCTCTACTATATAATGAGTTAGTTTCGAAAGAAAAAAAATGTCACAATAAATATTTAACACATTTGTCAAATATGCATTATATATATATATAT
>NC_069004.1:29538351-29539170 GCF_001194135.2 Octopus bimaculoides
ATATATATATATATATATATACACGATACTACAAGGTATAAAATCGCATGTATAAAGCAAATATAATAAATTCTACATCGCAATAGAATCAGAATAATTCTGTGCTAAAACAAAAACCCGTACGGCAATACCACCCACGTCTAACACGTCCCGATTTCTATTGAAGCTACAGAACGAAATATTTGGAATATTATAAGAAAAGAAGCCATCTAAATTAGTTAGATCAGCCCACGTATTAAACAACAGTATCAAACTCTCCGTTGCTGATTTGAAACTATAGCAACACTAAACTACGCACGCATGGCAATATGTGATATATTACCACTACAAAACAAAGGAGTCACCTCACAGTAAGATTTTACCGAAGATCTCATGGAGGGATTTCTTGACCCCGATATATTGAAAGAGAAGGGTGAAGTAGAATAACGTGGATTGTTTTGGCATTAGAAAAAAAAAACATGTATACAGATAGATAGCTAGCTAGCTAGCTAGCTTGGTAGATAGATAGATAGATAGATAGATAGATAGATAGATAGATAGATAGATAGATAGATAGATAGATAAATAGATAAATAGATAGATAGATAGATAGATAGATAGATAGATAGATAGATAGATAGATAGATAGATAGATAGATAGATAGATAGATAGATAGATAAAAAGACTTTCCGATGCCCAGTCGAGCAGGAATGCACTACAGAGAGCATGGAAACTGTGGGCATGAGCCCTGCAGAAGCCACCCTGAGTTCAGATTTCAGATGTAGTAAGATATATGTATATATATATATATATATATATATATATATATATATATATAT
>NC_069004.1:29539180-29539685 GCF_001194135.2 Octopus bimaculoides
ACATATACATAGTGCGATGGGTAAATTGCCGCCATTTTATATTTTATTTCCTGCATGCCCATTGTTTGTTTTTGATTTTGTCGACTACACAGTATAGTAGAGTCAGTTGGGCACCGTCTGTGAGAAAACAGCACCATGATGCAATTCACTCTGCCAGAAATTTGGAAACAACATGTGTACTGCTTGGCATTCGCGTCGGAAGCTCCAATACGAAACATTTCAGAATGTTTGAGTGTCAATCTGAGGACAGTGCAATCTGAGGACATGTACCGAGAGTGATAAAAATCAAACATCCAGTCAACATTAGGTTGTTTAAAGTGACCACTAGTAATGGCGACGTTATGTCTCCATTTATCTTCCCACACGGCCTCAAACTCAACACGGAGGCCTACATCAAGTGCCTGGGGTAGGTAATACTACCCTGGGTCAAGAAGGTGACTGCTGGAAGAGCCTGCCCCTCTGTGTGTGTGTGTGTGTGTGTGTGTGTGTGTGTGTGTGTGTGTGT
>NC_069004.1:29542269-29544769 GCF_001194135.2 Octopus bimaculoides
CCACCACCACCACCACCACCACCACCACTACGTCACATTTTCTATATGTGTGTGTCTGTGTCTGTGAGTGTGTGTGTTTTTTCGCGTTCGTTACGTACGTTAGGCCGATAACTGAGAAGTATGGGTGTGTGTGTGTGTGTGAGGGTGTATGTGCGTATCAGTATACATACATTTTTGTGACGAGTGACGCACGCACACACACATACACACATACACACATATACACATACACACACCTAAATAGAGAGAGAGAGACACACACACACAGATGGAGATAGGCCTGAGGTGTGCGCGAATGTATGTCTGTGTCTGTCTTAGTATATGTATGTGAGTGTATTCAGAGTGTATGTGTGATAATTTTTATATGTTAGGCCTCAGACAATTAAACACACACACACACTTCTACACATACATATACATATGTGTATGAGCGTGTGTCTTTGAGTGCGTGTGTATTTCCGCGTTCGTTACATCTATAGTAAACTATAGTAAATGGCATTTTACGGCGTTTTAATGAGTGCACATCTTATGAGGTAGGCATCTTTACGGTAGGCGATCCCCATGAAAATCATGATATTCTTATTCGTGCTCGAGATAACAACCTTAATCATGTTTCAGAGACTCATCTCTTTTATGATGCTCTCCAGTATCCTCTTATTTTAGGTATCATTTCAATATTCCACACATTGAATCTGCAACAGGAGAAGCAATTATAAACAAAAAGGTGTCGTCAAATGACTTCTATTCTTACCAACTGATGTTAAGACCAGAACAATCAAATCAATTACACAAGTATCGTAATCTATTCCAGCAATACCTGGTTGATATGTGTGCTAAAGTTGAGTCAACGTCTCCTCTATACTCGTAACAATCAAAAACAGTTAAGGGCTAAAATTTATGTTCATCTCCAAGACGCTTTCCATGTCCTAGAGGCAACAATCATAGCAGGTAATCACAAAAAAGAAAATGTCTTTATTCCAAGAATCCCTCTCATACTTACAGATGCTCCATTTGAATTTAAGACACTTCAGTTTCCAGTCAAGCTAAGCTTTGATATTTCAATTAACAAATCTCAAGTTCAATCCCTCAAGGTAGTTGCACTTGATCTCTCTACTACGTGCTTCTCTCTCGGTCAACTCTCTGCTGCTTGCTCGCGAGCTGGAAGCAGCAATGATTTATTCATTTCGACACCGACAAAAAAATTACAGACTGGATATTGTCTACCCTGAGATGCTTCAACATTGACAGATTTTTCAGTTCGAAATTCTATTATCATTACAATTTGGATATTTTAAAATGAAATGCAGATATTTTGAAATATTTACGAGAATATATCTTTATTTTGATTGTTTGCTAATCTGGATAAGAACACAGTAACCCAGGCAACGCCGAGTCATTCAGCTAGTGTATACTTAAAATATAAAATAAACTAAGAAAAGTAGAAAGTTAACAAGTTAAAATATCTAACAAGTTAAAATTAATACAGTTCTAAAGTAGGACCTTTTTGGCGTCTATTAATCCTTTTATAATTCCAAAAATGTATCAAACTGTACCATGTATACAGTATAAAATATTTATAGAATGACAATTAAATGAAGGAAAGCCAAGAACACGATTTAAGTTTACAGATACAGGTACAAATAAATACAATTCTAAAGCAGAGTCTGATATTTATTAATTTGCTTAAAATATATCGTACTCCGTGCGTAAAGTATAATGTTTTTAGGATGAAAACTAGATTAAGAAAAGTAAAGAACATGATCTTTATTTGACAGATACAGGTATAGATTAATAGACTGCTAAGCCTGTGTCTTCATATTTATTAATCCGCTTAAAATATACGACATTCTATCGCATAATGTTTATAGCCGAAAAGTTAAATAAATAAAAACGAAGAACATTATTTTATTTAACAGATACGGGGACAAATTTATTCACTTCTAAAACAGAATATGTTTATTCTTTATCAAACCACTTTACAATGTAAAGAACAAAACTATTCAACTTCAAAAACAGGGTCTGTGTACTCAATACAAGTTACAGTCAGTATATTGCAAGGTACAGCACAGTATCCCCAGGAAGTTCCGGATTTCTGGAAGCCGTATAAGACGTCCATTCAGCACCTCGCATCAAATTGTAGCCTTGTAGTTATTTCTTTAATAAGGAAGAGTTTGGTCTTTTTTTAATCCGATGGTTCCGCCATTCATGATGTTACCAATTTATACATTTCTATGGCAACCACGGACAACTATCAAAGGAATATGAAGAATTGATGTCTCTGCGGTTGCAACACCTGTACGATTCACAATGAATGTAATTATTATGTCAGAGAGCTATCAAAAAATATAAACATAAATATATTTATATTTACACAATCACACACAAGCGTACTCACACACATATATATATATATATATATAAGTATGTATGTATGTATGTATGTATGTATGTGCATCAGTATAATTTTCTAAAGAGAGAATTCTAGATTATCACTAAGTAG
>NC_069004.1:29550480-29551368 GCF_001194135.2 Octopus bimaculoides
GATAGTAATTTAAAATACAAAACAAAACAGAAAAGCCAGAACTAAATGGCTGATATTAGTTTTATTGTACATGTAGCACTTTTCCGACACATATCTTTGCATCGAGAACATAAAATACAACTTAGTCACTGCAATCATTTATAGAAATCTCTGTTTTTTTTTAAGAGAGCCATTTCTTCTATGTGTAATATTCGATGAACAAACTGTTATGGTTTCGTGGTTACGATATCATAAGAGAACTAACCACTCTGAAAGGTGGAATAGAAAAGATAGCGCCATGGTTTTATATCTAAGCGAAAAATTCTCACTTTTACGTAAATCTTTCAAACTATTCATTACTAATTGAATCAGCTTGTAAATTCGGAACTGTCAATGGCTCTTAGCAATTTCCAAGCTATTACAATTCATTTCAACATCGGCGTTTCGTAAATAAGTATAAAACGTAACATTTTACGATCTAACGAGGCAGCTCATATGCGTGATTCGTGGCGTAGTTTTAGGTATAGACGTAACGGTGTGGTACGAGGTTTGCTTCTCAAAAACACATGGTTCCAGGTTCAGTTCCACTGCGAGGCACTTTCAGCAAGTGTCTTGTGCTATAGCCCCGGACCGATCAAAGTTCTTGTGAAGGATTTGGTTGACAAAAACAAAAAGAAGTCCCTCGTATTTACAAACACACACACATACAAACACACACACACACACACACACACACATACACACAGATATGTATTTATATGTCTGTGAGTGTATATGCTTGTGTGTCTGTGTTTGTCCCCCCAACATCGCTTGACAACTGATGGTGGTGTGTTTACGTCCCCGTAACTTAACGGTTCGGCAAAAAGAAACCGGTAGAATAAGCACTAGGCTTACAAAGGTTAAGTCCTG
>NC_069004.1:29552067-29554241 GCF_001194135.2 Octopus bimaculoides
TATATATATATATATATATATATATATATATATGCATGTATATATGTATATATATATACATATACATATCATATTTATATATTTATGTAAGTGCGTGTATGTGTGCGTGTGCTTACGTCTGTATTTGCTCCCTCTCATCACCGCTTCACAAGCGGTGTTGGTGTGTTTACGTCCCGGTTCATCAACAGAGAGCTATAGAATAAGTACTAGGCTTAAATAATAAGCACTTGAGTCGATTTACTTGACTAAAATCCTTCAGGGTGGTGCTCCAGCATGACCGCAGTCAAATGACTGAGACAAAAGACTAAAAGAAAGAACAAAAGAATACATACAGACATACATACATAATATATAGGGAAAGAGAAAAGAGGAAGCAAGAAGAAGAGAAGGAGGAAGAGAAGGAGGAAGGGGAGCAGCATCAGCAGGAGAAAAGAGGAAGAGAGAAGGGCAAAGTGAGAAGAGGAGAAGAAAAGTGTTCACTAACACCGCCGGCATGATCCGAACGCCGCGTCTACCGTAAACCGTATATCTGTGCTAACTTCTACATGTATACAGAGAGAGAGCGAGATAGAGACGAAGACAAAGAGGGAAAAACAGACAGCGAGCGAGAGCGAAAGAGAGATTATGTGAGTGTTGATGGGCGAAGCTCTTTTCGTATTTTCTTTGAACCAAAATAGATTTTCCTTGCTAATACTCCACACCTGCAGTTATTAGATAGTAATGTTAACACGGCAGACTAGTTTTAACCAATATCCTTAAACGTTGTTAGAGCCATTAATACTATGACAATATTTAGGAAGAGAGATATCATCACAGTAGAAGCTATTCTTTCCGGCTGAAGTCTAGCGTTGAACAGTGAAGAACGAATATGCTTAATGTGATGAGCACGATAAGGTCAGCATTGTTGAATAAGGAATAAATCGACTAAACGATAAGGAGTCAACTGAGAATATTTTTTGAAATTATTTTAGAAATCGATTAACACAATATTAGGGGTGGAAAAAGCCACTGGGCTGACAGAATCGTTAATACGCCGGACAACGGTTCTGCCAACTCCCCGCATTTTAAAAGGATTATTATTAGTAGTAGATTTGTTTGTGAGTTGGACAAAATGTCCAACGGCGTTTCTTCCGGCTTTTTCATTCTGGGTTTAAATTCCGTTGAGATCGTCTTTGCCTTTCAACGTTTCGAGATATAAGTTTGAATGACGAGTCAACGGAGAGGAGTTACATGATAATAATAATAATAATAATAATGATGATGATGATGATAATAATAATATATTCCCTTTATTGCCCTGGGGCGATATTACAACATCAACAGTGCCACAATGGAGGCAGGTGCTACAAGACTTGTAACAAGTTTTCCAAGCGGAGTTTCGATGAAATCTCCAAGCGTTTGCAATGCACAAGTCTCTGATACCCAAGTGGATAAAAAGTGTCAGTAGAAGGGCACATAGGAGTTATGAATTGGATGCGACTCAGACCCCTTATATGATAAGAAGTTGAAGGCCGAAACACTTTCCAAAGAAAAGCAGGGATTCTTATCCGAAGACCTTCTGCTTTTCGGCTCTCTTGAAAGTTTCTTGCCATCAATACTAGTTGAACACTTAAAATAATGTAATTGACTTATCCACTTCTCTAAAATTCTTGGGTCTGTCTCAAAATTTGGAACTAATATGAAGGATGGATAACTTATTGCAGCACCTGTCTTCCTTGCGGCACTGTTGATGTAATATCGCCCCGAGGCACTAAAGGGAACATTTTATTATTTTGCGATTGCAAGAACTAAAAAGGAAAACAAAAAAGAACATGCGATAGGTCAGGTGACATTGATGGACATCTTGGATAAAGAAAAATAGAAAAGAGGTGGACAAATCGGTGGAAAAACACCTGAATTAAATGACTTGCCTTTCATCGTTCCGAGGATCCTTCCTCTAACATAGTCGGGTTTGAAACCAATAGAAGGACGGGTATCTCGTCTTTTGAGGTTGCAATATCACCCAGGGGCACTGGAGGGAAGATATTACTATTTCACGATTGCAAGAACAAAAAAAAGGAAGTAAAAAAAACATTTTGTAGGTCATGTGACGTTGTGGCACATCTTGGATAAAGAAAAATAAAAAAGAGGTGGACAGAATGGCGGGAAAACAGCCGAATTAACTGACTTGCCCA
>NC_069004.1:29554937-29555889 GCF_001194135.2 Octopus bimaculoides
TACTACTACTACTACTACTACTACTACTACTACTACTACAACTACTACTACTACTGCTACTATTACTACTACTACTACTACTTTTGTTGCTGCTACAGTGTTATTGTTGTTGCTGCTGCTACTGTTGTTTCTGTTGTTACTGTTGCTGCTGTGGTCGATGTTATATCTGATGTTGGTGTTGTTGTTGTTGCTGTTACTGTTGCTGCTGCTGCTGTCGTTGTCGACGGTGCTGCTGTTATAGTTGTTGTTGTTGTTGTAGTTGTTTTTGTTGATGCTGCTTCTCTCATTGTTGTTGTTGCTTCTGTTGAACACTGTTGTTGTTTCTGTAGTCGTGGCTATCGCTGGCTGCTAATATAATTAACTTCTCTGGATAAGACACTTCACTTTGTTGAAGCCTGCTGTCTAATTAAAACAAATTTACTGACATCTTGGAGAGAATGTTTTTGTGTGTTGTGAGAAAGTTTCATTCAGATTTGAATATTAATGGCGAAAACCTTTATTGAAGTTAACGCCGCTTCGAAAACAAAACCAATAAAGAAAGGAAAAACAAAAAATAACATGACCAAATATTAACATATTTATAGCTTCAAAATTTTAAGTTTTCATACGGAATTTAAAAATCATAATCTTATTATCGTAGCTATTACGAAATCATATTGTTGCTTAATCCGCTTTCCGATTATAACTTGTTCTTATTCAATGAAAAATACTCTTGAGAATGGAATCAACGCTACACAACTCTCTGTACGTCAACTTATGCCATTGGTCTTCTATAAATAATTGATATATTTCAAATTTTCTTTTAGAATACCCATAAGTATCATTATTGTAGAGTAAGCTTAACTGTGAGGGAAAATTACAGCCGTTACTCGCAAGCGAGTGTACGCTATCACGTACAGTGTTGTCGTTACTTAAGTGATTCTATGAACGGAAGCAGAGAAAGATAGAAAGA
>NC_069004.1:29555899-29558827 GCF_001194135.2 Octopus bimaculoides
AGAGAGAGAGAGAGAGAGAGAGAGAGAGAGAGAGAGAGAGAGAGAGAGAGAGAGATTCGGAATTTCACCCCTTTGATTCAGCGAAACAGCTGTAAAGAAAAAATTCTACAACCTTTGCTCGCAAGCAATTATCATTTGCTATCAAGTACCATGGTTTGTCTAATTATTTTCAAGTACTTCTATTGTTGAAAGCAGGTGAGACATACGGCTGAAACTCTCACGCTCTAACCAGCGCTGCGAAACAGCTGTAAAAGAAAACTAGAGCCGTCATCCGCAAGCGACTATCATTTGCAGTCACGTATCATGCTTTTCTGAATTGTTTTAAGTGACTATGTATTATGTATTCGTGAGCAGAAAGCGAAAGAAAGACAATCCTCAAACTCTTACCCTTTGACACAGCGGAACAACCAAGAAGTGTCAGTTGGAGGGGCAGAATGGGTAAGAAAGCCGTTGACCTTCAAAGATCACATTCATCTGTGACAAATTTTGTTTTTAATCCTGCTGGATCTTTCTTACTAACCAAGGTGAGGGTCGATCCTGAGCTTGTAGAATCGAATTCACGGCCTTACGATCGTGAGGCGAATACGACTTAAGATCAAATAAGTATATAATTGGCTTATATATAGTTGCTGCCTATAAATGATGTATATTGCTTAAATGCACTGTGTATATTTGGAATGTGCAGTTAGTGTGTCTGTGGGGGAGGCATGGGCCTTCTGCGATTTCAGGATAAACTTCTAAAATTGCTGATCGGACATTTAAGGTAGAAAATCAACGTGACGTTTAATACCTTCAGCAGACGCCATTTTAGATATACGTATTCAATATAAGAGACGAACCCCCAAAATTTAACGCTGATGTAATAAAGTAAAAATGAGTGAAATGTCATCTGATAACTACGGTGTATTTTCCTGATTCTAAATATCTGATTATTTCTGTACTTTATCCAACAGAATCATCCAAACATAGATGAAAGATTCACATTGTCTCTCTTCTCGATCTATTTTTCTTTTGTTTTTTCTCTCTCTCTCTCTCTTTCTCTATCCCTCCTCTTCTCTTCTCTCTCGCTTGCTCGCTCTCTCTTCTACAATTTTTAGGAAGACGAGCTTAGGGTTTGAAGTTGTTCCCACTGGATGCATAAGTGTTATTATGAAGTAGAACTACCGGATTTGAAGTCGTTCCTAGGAGATGAATAACTGTTATTATTTCATCTCAGTGAAGGATTTGTGTACTCGTTCTATCAACTATATCTGTTTAGAATCATTCATAATAGGAACTGAGTTGGACTGTGGCGAATAGTAATCAAATGTGAAAGAATATATATACATAAGCATACATGCATGAGTCGCTAATATTTATACATGTAAGCTTACGGATTCTGCTCTAACACTTTATCTTCCCTCTAACTATATATTGACCGCTCAGCAGCCACCTACATTAGGGAAGATTGCCTCCCCTTTCTTTATCTTTTTTATCTTTTGTTTCAGGGATTGGACTGCGGCCGTGCTGGAGCACAGCCTTCAAGAATTTTTAGTCGAATGAATCGACCGCTGTACTTCCTTTTAATTTCATTAATTTGTTTTTAAGGCTTGTACTTATTCTATCGGACTTCTTTTGCCGAACTGCTACGTTACAGGGACACAAACACGACAACTCCGGTTGTCAAGTGATTGTGGGGGACAAACACAAACACAGACACATACACACCTATGCAGATAGATAGATAGATAGATAGATAGATAGATAGATAGATAGATAGATAGATAGATAGATAGATAGATAGATAGATACAGGAAGAGCTTCTTTCAGTGTCGATCTATCAAATTCGACTGAAATTCTCCAAGGCGGTGCCCAAGCATGGCCGCTGTTTGACGACTGTAACAATTAGTGAATAAAGAATAAAAGATAACAACAGGAGCGCAGGCTAATACGCTATGCTTTCGGCTACCCCCTCCCCTCAAAATTACAAGCCTTGTTGCTGTTGTTATTTTGAAGGGACTGCATGGAGACGTTAAAAGGCTATGCTATCAGCTAGCCCTTCCCCTCAAAACTGCTTGATTTGTGTGGAAATTAAAAACAAATGTTGTTGTTTGTTATGGTTCACATTTTAAGTGATTGCAGACAGAGGTTAATACAAGACGATGTCAACTGAGATCCCGCCCCTCAAAATTGCTGGCTTTGTGCCTAAATAGGAAAACAATTGTTGTTGTTGTTATTGGTTTTGTTGTGGTTGTTGTAGTTCTTCTAGTAGCTGTTGTTGTCTTTGTTGTTGTTATTGCTATTATTGTTGTTATTGTTGTTGTTGTTGTTATTGATATTGTTACTATTTTTTATTTTGTTATTTTGTTATTATTGTTGCTGTTGTTGTCGTAATTGCTACTGATGTTGTTGTTATTAACGTAGTTGTTATTGTTGCTGTTGTTATTGCTGTTGTTCTTATTCTTATCGTTGTTGTTATTATTTCAAGTGACAGCCGGGAGTGGTTAATAGGTTATAATATCATCACAGTAAAAACCTAGTTATTTCTGTTTCTTTCTGACTATTTCTCTTTGTTTCTTGTAAAGTATTATATGAAGAGATTTTATATTTGATAGAATATAGTTACTAATTAGTTTCGAGGCTAACTAATCGAAAATCTCCTCGGTGTATCAATTGCAATGGAAGTTTTAATTGAAGCTATGTAAATCAAATGAGAATTGTTTTAGTAATGGCGGCCATTTTGACAAAGCACGTCTCTCGACATAATCGTTTTGGCTTAGAAATTGCTTTATAATTTTAATCTAAATAAATATATCAGGATTAGTGAAGGCCCTTTAGCGAGATTCCTCGTACACATGCAAAGACACACACACACACACACATATATATACATACATATATACATACATATATATATATGTATGTATGTATGTATATATATATATATAT
>NC_069004.1:29559291-29561109 GCF_001194135.2 Octopus bimaculoides
TATATATATATATATATATGAGGCTTTGTGAAGATAGAGATTGCTCTTTCCAGGGATGTCTTACATCCTAGCTACTTCCGGTTTATCCATATATCTTTGAATTTACTGGAACTAGTCTCATTGCGTTAGTGTTAGTGTTTAATAGACACCAGTACTATCCATATTATGGTATTCTAGTAGTCCATATAGATGTTTCCATCTGATTCGATATATGTGAATATAAATTTAGTAGTATAGTATGAAGAAAATAGAGAGTTTGAATACAGCAAAAGTCAATTTATTTACATAACTGTCGATTACGTAAAGCCTACGATCGTTTCGATGTCCCCTTCATTTATCATATAATTAATAATTGCATTATGAGTTCCGAAGGCAGAAATCTACATACACACACATAGAGATTGAGAGGACGTGGGGAAGAGAGCAGGCGTGTGTTTACGTCACACTGTATATTTGTATGTCTATATATACAGAGAGAGAAAGAGAGAAAAAAATAAATAGAAAAAGAGAGGGAGAGAGAGTAGATATATATAAGAAGTTGTATATGTGTGTGTGTGTGTGGTCGGATGTTGAAGAAATCGCATTGTAATACAACCAGAAGTTCTCGGTTTCGATCGAAAGGTTAGGTATTTTCGGTACGCATCATTTTGTATAACCTCCGGTTGAACCCGCTGCCACGCAATTGAAACTGGTAGGCGAAAACCGTATAGAATCCCGTAGAGTGGATTATACCCATATTTGATATGGTATAGCTTTGTCCCACACACTGTGTCACGCTGATTCTGTGCGAGAATTACATTAAGAGCACAAACATCCGTGGAACACTCAGCCACTTGCCCGTTGATTCAGGAGCAGGTCACTATTTTCTTCATAAGGTAGTCAACAAGAAACCACTCCGTGTAAGGGAGTAGTTAAGACGAAAGGAGGGAATTTATTTCACACTCAAAAGATATCAGGGTATAAAGAGGAAGAAAACAATGAGATGGAAGAGTTCCAAATTCTGTCAGTTTGAGGGAAAAGTTATGATCGTAGGAAGACGTCAATGTACGTGAAATCACAACAGAATTTGGATGAAGATGCCGTGGGTTTCTAGTCAGGTGAGATGGCTAAATGTGACCTGGAAAGAAAACTCATCGGAGCAACAGTCCGGATACTTATTGATCAGACCACGTACATACATAGGCATTCAAATATACATTTCAGAATTTGCATCGTATGTATGGTTCTTAGGATTTTTGATAAAATTCTTCCAATGTCTAGATTAAAATTGCGAAATAAAATCTAATAGAATGATCCGTTAAAAGGGGCACTTTGCCAAATGTCTGACATTACCAAAATAATTCCTGTTTCATTTATACAGCTTCAATTACGACACATTAAAGAGATTAGCTCAGTTAATTAGCTCAATGTGTAATTACTGACTAAATTCTACCCGATATAAAAATGATACAAAAACCTGTTACGCCACAAGAAACTTTTAAAAACAAATTGAAATAACGTGTTTTACATCGGTGATAACAAATGTCCATGCTTCTACAAACTGTCACACAAAATAATAATAATAATAATTAATAATAATAATAATAATAATAATAATAATAATAATAATAATAATAATAATAATAATAATAATAATGATGATGATGATGATGATGATGATGATGATTTCATTTATTTTCCACAAGGGCAAAGGCTTAGGAGGACAATACATAGACAGACATAAAGTGTGGTGGTTTACATATAATGAAATGATAAAAAGAAAAAGGGGCTAAGTATACACGATATACACTTAAGACGAAGGGACAGAAACATAATATA
>NC_069004.1:29561274-29562686 GCF_001194135.2 Octopus bimaculoides
TCACTCATCTTTCAATAAACTCACTCGAGGAGGACACCACTTCCCTCTCCACTCACAATTTCCTTTTCAAGTGAAACTTGAAGTCAATGAGAGTTCTATCAAAGAGGAATGTATCTGTCCTCATGCCTTGTCCACCAAACAACATCATTCACCACAGCCACCAGGCAAAGGAAAACTGCCATTGCCTGCCCGATTGCAGAAGGGCGGCGGTGCAGTCACCAATACCGACTCGGCCGACAGGCGGATACGTCCCACATGTGACAGCAGCTGTTCGACATAACCCGGACACTGAAGAAGTGCGTGTAGAACGGTTTCGTCACTCTACGCGCACCTCGGACGAGTGTGTCTGACAACACATCCGTGCCTGTAGAGTCTATCTCGAACCGGTAACGCTGCCAGACGAAGGACATTTTGAAATTATCCATGATAGTTCTCGACCGGAAAGTACCAGCGAAACACTGGGGTCGATAGAATCTACTGGTACCCTCTCCACAAATCTGAGGCCTTGTGCCACCAGTAGAAAGGATTATCATTTTTATCATCATCATTATCATCATTACCATAATTCTCTTCATTTTCATCATTATTATTATTATTATTATTATTATTATTATTATTATTATTATTTTATTTATTTATTTCTTCTTTCATTTACACGGAAGAGTAGGCGGAGAAGGTGGAGGAGGTTATGGACGACGCAACGTAAATATTTCAAATCCTTTAATTGTATAAACAACATTTCAGGCTATCATTGATAAATTTAAATATTCACTTAATTTCACGGTTCAGTGAATATTTGCTCACCCAATTATCTGGGGGGAAATTATCTAAATTTCTTTAGAGAATCATACTTTTTTTTTACTTTTTTTCTTGATTTCTATTTATTATTTTTATTGCTTATTTTTCTTTTATTTTTTGCTTTATATTCTATTTTTCATTTTATTTAATTTTTTTTATATTTTCAATTTTCCTGTTTTTATCCCCCCACCCCACCCCGACGCACTCTAAAGCACAAAGCGTCTTGCTTTATGATGTGATTGCCATTTTATAAAACAACCTAATTAACATGTTAATATAATTGATTGCATTTTTTTTTTCTTTTGATTACATTTTTGTCTTTTAACAAAGCTGAGAAGTTGGCTTTTTTGTTAATGTAACTGATACCGCGCGGTATTTATTTCACGGTGTTGGATTCACGGTTCGACACTCACCGAAATCGACTTTAAACATCCTTTATTGAGTGGGGTGTAATTTTAATGTAATTCTGAACGTTACAATGGAAAATAAAAGAGTATTATTATTATTATTATTATTATTATTATTATTATTATCATTATTATTATTATTATTATTATTATTATTATTATTACTACTACTATTATTATTATTATTACTATAATTATTATTATTAT
>NC_069004.1:29563579-29567033 GCF_001194135.2 Octopus bimaculoides
ACACACACACACACACACACACACACACACACACACACACACACACACGGCGATTACTACATCTCTCCATCTTTATCCTTTTTAGCAAATCCACTCAGTTTCACACATTCCTTTCCTTCCAATTACTTTTATAATAAATTTATTATAACCTCCTTCGATTTCATTCACCACTTTTTTTTTTTATCCATCCATATTATCCACTTCTAATATTGGAAGCGCGTGGTTTAGTAGGTAGGTTGTTAGACTCATGATCGTAACATTGTGATTTCTATTCCTAGACCGAGCGATGCGTTGTGTTCTTGAGCAAGTCTCTTCATTTTACGTTGCTCTAATCCTCTCATTTGGCAAAGATGAGTAATCCTGCGACAGACTGGCGTCCTGTCAGGCTAGGGTATATATATATATACGCCATGCAGACCCGGAAACCGGCCCTGATGATTCTATGATCATTATTCTATCCAATATTCCAACCTCATTCATTACCCAAACATGCTTATATTCTCAATATTCATCTTTTATCTCAAATTCACCATTATGCTAAACTGCCCGCTGACAAATCTAATCGCGATTTTCAACATTACATACATACATGCATATTTGACAGGCTTCTTTCAGTTTCCGTGTACCGAATCTACTCACAAGGCTTTGATCGACCCGACGCTATAGTAGAAGACACTTGCCCAAGATCCATGAAGTAGGACTGAACCCAGTACTATATATTTGGGAAGTAATCTTCTTGCCACACAGCCACGTCTGTCTTTTCATTAAATTAATATAGCGTGCTGTACGCACTGTACAGAACATTAGCAATAATATAATTTAATAATTATGGAAGGCAATTAGAAATTCAGATGTTATATTATTTAAATAAATATAAATTTGTTGCTCTAGGCACAATAGTTTTTGTTAGCATCATATCATTAGAAAAAATTTAAGGTGGAGAGAAGAGCACTTCTGTGTATATGTACCACGTACATCTAGAGTTATTCTATGATGCACAGAATTTGGAGGTAAGCAGTGCGTATTTGAAGAAATAATTAGAAATATACCACTATGGACAATGTGTTTCTGATTATGTCGTGTCATCATCAGAAAAGAAAAAAGTTCTTAGGATTGAATAACAGTGTTGTTTATAAGTATTATGTACAACCGGAGCTGCTACACTATGACACCAAAAGCCTGGTGGTGATTGGTAGTGATCACTGATCTAACTATGATGCTTCTCAAAAAAACGTGTGTAAATATATTACTATGGACACATGGTTTCTAATAGCGTTGTACCATCATCAGAATGAAAAGATAATGTGGAGAGTTGAGAAGTTCTGTTTATATGAACTATGTACGTCCAGAGTTGTTTTATGATGCACAGAGACTGGTGGTAGGCAATGAGTAGTGGGTGTGCATCTGAACTATGGACACGGTGTTTCTGATTATGTCGTGTCCTCATCAGAAACGAAAAGATAATTTAGATCAAATAACAATTTTGTATATACGTTCTATGTACAGCCAGAACTGCTAAACTATAACACCAAAAGGCTTGTGTTAACTGGTGGTGTTCATAGATCTGAGTTTGATGCTTCGCAAGGAAATATATATAAATATATGGCTATGGACATGGTTTCTGAGAACGTTGTATCATCGTCAGAAAGGAAAAAATGATTTGGTTAGAATAAGAGTTCTGTTTATAAATATTAAGTACAGCCGGAGTTGTTGTTTGATGATGCCAACAAATCTGATGGCGGGTCGGTGCGCGGTGGTCGTACGTAGTGGACGATCGGTCTGTATCGGAATGTTTTTCGAAAAGATTGTTTTCCAGAAGAAAATTCTTGCACCAATTAACCGAGATATGATAAAGTAGGAAAAACAAATTTTTGGAAAACAAGTTTTAATATTACGTGATGGACAGTGTTAGAATGCTACAGAATAACAAATAATAATAATAATAATAATAATAATAATAATAATAATAATAATAATAATAATAATAATAACAATAATGATGATAATAACAGCAACAACAAGAGTAATGATGATGATGATGATGATGATGATGATGATGATGATGATAAAACGACTGAATTATCTGTTCTGTTCATTAAGTTCACATGCTCCCGTTAATGAGAACAGTGGGCGTATGAGAGGTAAAGACGAGAAGGAGGAGAAGGATGAGGGGGTAGAAAAGAGAAGCATTTGACAATTTGAAGCAATTAATATCAATATATATATATATACATTTCTTACAGAGAATGAATTATTGCCAGGAATTACTCAGATGTCTATATTTCTTATAAATCCGAGATACATTATAATTGCTGGTAAGTTTAGTTGCTATCAGGTGTGAGAAAGTCTAGCGTTTCGCACCATATTGGTAACCATACTTATTAACACCTACAGTCTCTGATGCATTCTGTTGGTTTCATATTTGTTGACGTAGGCACTCACCGGTTTACTACGAAGCAGTATTATATTGTAATTATGTAATTTTATAGGTATCGTTGTTAATATATCGTAGTTAATATATGAAGTGTTACTGTGGACTTCTTGTGGGAGAAGTGTTGGTATTAATAGTGTTAATGTAGAAAAAGTGTCACTAGATATAAGGGATGAGGTAGAAAGCGATTACACAGACAGTCAGGTAGGTAGGTAGGTAGGTAGGTAGGTAGGTAGGTAGGTAGGCGGGTAGGTAGGTAGGTAAGTAGACAGAGAGTGAGATAGATAGATAGATAGATAGATAGATAGATAGATAGATAGATAGATAGATAGATAGATAGATAGACAATCAGACAGACAGACAGACAGACAATCAGACAGATAGACCTACAGACAGACGGACAGACAGATAGAGAGACAGACAGACGGACAGACAGATAGATAGATAGATAGATAGATAGATAGATAGATAGATAGATAGATAGTGTTGAACTATTTATTACTTATTATAGAAGAAAGACTAACTGGAAATGTGTGAGAATAGGCTGATGGGCAAAAGGTCATATTATTTAGAGGTAAGAGTCTGTGTGGTGGTTTTTGTTCCCTCGTCGTCATTATGAGAATCACTATCGCCATGATCACCATTATAACATGATCGTGAACATGAAAGCCATCTCGTCATTCCATCTTCTTCTTCTTCTTCTTCTTCTTCTTCTTCTTCTTCTTCTTCTTCTTCTTCTTTTTCTTCTTCTTCTTCTTCTTCTTCTTCTTTTTCTTCGTCTTCGTCTTCTTATTCTTCTCCTTCCTCTACTTCTTCTTCTTCTTCTTCGTCTTCTTCTTCTTCGTCTTCTTCTTCTTCTTCTTCTTCTTCTTCGTCTTCTCCTTCTTCTTCTTCCTCTTCTTATTCTTCTTCTTCTCCTTCTTCTTCTTCTTCCTCTTCTTATTCTTCTTCTTCTTCTTCTTCGTCTTCTTCTTCTTCTTCTTCTTCTTCTTATTATTATTATTATTATTATTATTATTATTA
>NC_069004.1:29567610-29568568 GCF_001194135.2 Octopus bimaculoides
GTTTTTACTTCTTATTCTTATTCTTCTCCTTCTTCCTATTCTTGCTCTTCTTTACCTTGTTCACCACCAATACCACCATTACCATCATCATCATCATCATCATCATCATAATCATCATAATCATCATAATCACCATCATCATCATCTTCTCCATCGTCTCATAGTCGTTGTCATCATCATCGTCATCATCATCGTCATCATCATCTTCCTTGTCATCATTTTCGTTCCACAAAATATAGTCTAATTTGCTATTGACTTACATTGAATCTTTCTTCTCTCTCTCTCTCTCTCTCACGTTCTTAATCTCTCTCCCTCTCTCTTCCTCTCTCTCTCTACCTTTCTTTCTCTCTTTCACTCTCTCTCTCTCTCTCTCTCTTTCTTTCTCTTTCTCTCGCTTTCTCCCCATCTCTCTCTTTCTCTCTCCGCCCCTCTATTCCTCTCACTTTCTCTCTCAATCTCTCTCCTTCTTTCTCTCTCTCTTAACCGCACACATATGCACACACAAAGAGGCACTCATACAACCACACACACACTCCCCCCCCCTCACTCGTCGCAGTATATTTCTATTTACACTCACCATATGCCCTCCGTTCAATCAGTAATATAATCGCTTATCTAAGACAGGCGGCCAATATTACAGACTCCGCTATGTTCAGTTAAACAGGCGAGATTTTATACTACTTCTAGCAAGACAAAGAGCTTTACATACACACACACACATACGCACACACGCACACACATGAACCCATGTGTTCCTAAATATATGCATATATTCATGTATATATGCATGTGTGCATGTGCGTATGTGCGTGTGTGTGTGTATGTATTTATACGTATTTATGTATCTGTATTCATATATATATATATACATACATGTATGTATATAAACATATATGTACGTATATACATTTATGTATATATATATATGCATATATATATATATATATATATATATATA
>NC_069004.1:29570544-29571252 GCF_001194135.2 Octopus bimaculoides
CATGTATGTGTGGATATATATGTGTGTATGTATATATGTATGTATGTATGTATATATGTATGTATGTATGTATGTATATGTATATATACATGCGAATGCAGTGTGTTAATCCAAGTGTGATTGATTCAAAATAGGAATTCAAAGTGACCATTTTCTATCAAATTATCATTGTTATCTATCAAAGCAAATCTTGTATTATTTGGTATGTTTGCAAAGAAATATATGTCGCTATAAATCTGTCGATGAACGCTGTACTTCCTCTTTTATGTTTGAGGAAGGCATTCCAGATATCTGTTTAACTCAATAACGCCATTGTAATACTTTGTTACAGAATACTCCAGTTGATGTTTTGGTTGTTGTAGTTTTTGTTTCGTATTGTTGTTGCTGTTTACAGTTAGCCTCAGGCTGGCTCTGATCGACGAGAACTTTTCTGAAATGTTTTGAAGTTGTGACCAGTGGTGGTTACGTGGTTACGAAGCTCAGTTTGTAACTATGTGCTTTCGGATTCGGTCCCATTACGCGGTACCTTGGGCAAGTATCTCCAACTATTTAGGGCCGTGAGTGAATTTGGTAGGCGCAATCGATGTGGAAGCTAAACATTTTAACCCACTAATCGACTTCTACTTATTTATCCAAATTATTATTTATTTTTATTGTTATTATTATTATTATTATTATTATTATTATTATTATTATTATTATTATTAT
>NC_069004.1:29572155-29572970 GCF_001194135.2 Octopus bimaculoides
GTGTATCCTTATATGTATATGCATCTGTGTGTGTATGTGCATGTTCATGTGTGTGTGTGTGTCTGTATCATTGGTTTTTAGTAGCACTATGACGTAGTACACGCTATGAAATATAGTGTAATTATCTGCTTATTTAACTAGCTGTGTTAATTAGACATTATAAAAACTACAGTACAAAGGAAACAAAGAGATGCTGTCCTCAGATTGTATGAAACAGGAGGTTATTAATTATATGCGCATGATCGAGCAATATGGCAATAACAAAAATATACGGCGCTTAAAAAATTTCTGCTTTTTTTTCTATTGTAGGAAGTAGGTAAAAGTATGAGGTTACTAATTCTATAGACGTGAGTTCCAATCTCGCTGTGAGCATTTGATCGTGTTTTTAGGGCTAATAATTATATTTCATTTTTTTATATTTTACTTGTTTCAGTTAGAGGACTGTGGTCATACTGGGGCAGTGATTGACTTGAAGGGGTTTAGTCGAACGAATCGACCCAAGTACTTAGGTGGTTTTTTTAAAGTCTGGTACATATTGAATCGGGCTCTTTTTTGTCGATGCACTGAGCTACGGGACAACAAATACACCATCAATGGTTGTCAAGTAGTGGAGTGAACAATCACAACACAAACGCAAAGACACACACGCATCCATGCAAACTACATAAATACATATATATATGTACATATATGTATGTATGTATGCATGCATGCATACATACATACATACATACATACATACATACATATATGTATTTATGTATGCATGCATGTTTGTATGTATGTATGTATGCATGTATGTATGTATGGTTATG
>NC_069004.1:29573719-29574987 GCF_001194135.2 Octopus bimaculoides
TATATATATATATATATATATATACATATACATATATACATATCACTTTACCTATACAAATCGCATACATCCAACACAAAGACTTCATTATTAATAACAAAAAGAAAAAATAAAGATAGTTTTATCTACAAGGCATGGATTGATTATTTCATCATGAAAACATTTCATTCTTTACTCATTTACAGGTTTCAGATAAAAATTGGAATCATTGAAATTATATTAGTTTTCTACAGAGTCATTCTTCACTCGTAGTTCTAAATTAAGAAATATTATTTCTCTCGTCACCAATAGATCTTTGTATATATTTTTAAGATGTCTGCCGTTTTTACTCCTTTTCGCGATTATCTTTATGCTTCAAATGTATTTTGAAGAGAATTGAAGAAGATATTAATGCATTGCTAGTCATCACATCTATCATTCACACAAATGTAAATGGATTTTACATACATGACTTATCGGCTGTTAGAAATAAACTCAACAAAGCAGTCCTTATGAAGAAATATAGTGTTTAACTGAAAGAAACGAATCAACTGCCACTATTCTTTCTTTCTTCCTTTCTTTCATTCTTTGTTTCTTTGTTTCTTTCTTTTGTTTATTTTTCTTCTTGGCTACAGAACGTATAAATTGGACGCAACCTCCCTCAACTCTGCATGTATATATATATATATATATATATATATATAGACTATATACTTATATACATAGGTGTAGGCATGGTTTTGTGGTAAGAAGCTTGCTTCCTAACCACATGGTTCTGGGTTCAGACCCACAGTTCTTTTACTATAGCCTCAGGCTCACCAAAATCTTGTAGTTGGATTTGGTGAACGGAAACTGAATGAAGCCCGTCGTATGTATAAATATGTATGTGTGGTGGGTGCGTGTGTGTTTGGTTCCACCCTCTCTTACAGCACTTGACAGTTGGTGTTGGTATGTTTATGCCCCCCCCCGAAACCTAGCTGTTCGGCAAAAGAGTCCGATAGAGTAAGTACTTGGCTTTCAAAAATAAGTGCTGCGATCTATTTGTTCGACCAAAACCCTTTAAGCCGATGCTATAGCATGGCCACAGTCAACTGTCGGAAACAAGTAACAGAATAAAAGAATATATATATATATAAATATATATATATACACACACACACACTTATATTCTTATATATTTATATGTATATATATATATATTTATATGTATGTATGTATATACAATATATACATACATATATATAGGTATGTGTGTATATACAATATATATATATATATATATATATATA
>NC_069004.1:29576587-29579266 GCF_001194135.2 Octopus bimaculoides
ATATACACACATACATACGCATATATATTCATATACACACATATATATATATATATATATATGTATTTATGTATATATATATATATGTGTGTGCGTGTATGTATGTAGTATATGTATCTATATGTATGTATACGTATATTTGTATATGCGTGAGCGTGTGTGTGTGTGTATGCGATTGTTTGTTTCTGTGTTTGTCTCCCCACCATCACTTGACAACCGATGCAGGTGTGTTTACGTCCCCGTAACCCAGCGGTTCGCCAAAAGAGACTGATAGAATAAGTACTAGGCTTACAAAGAATAAATCCTGGGGTTGATTTGTTCGACTAAAGGTGGTGCTCCAGCATGGCCGCAGTCAAATGACTGTAACAAGTAAAAGAATAAAAGAAAATGTATGAGGTTATCTATACATATACAAGTGTGGTGTGTGTGTGTGTATGTGCCTGCGTGTGTGTATATGTGTTTGTGTATCGTGTGCATATGTGTATGAGTACATACATACACATGTATATGCACATATATACTGATATTTACTTCTCAGAACCCTAAGCATTTATGTATGTGTTTCTGTATGTATATATATATACATACACACCTCTACAGGTGCGTGTATGTATGTAAATGTAGAAGACTGTACATGTTTATCTGTACCTTTGTGTTCATGTACGCATGTATGTATATTTTTGGTCTTATTCTTCAAATTTCTCGGGAACAGAGAATAAAACTGGTTTCCAACACATAAACGAGTAATATTTAACGTTTAGATTTCCTGGCTAGAATTTAAATTTATTTTATTTTTTTCCATTTCTTTGAGTAACTTCTCACTGACAAGATGGTAAATAATATGTTTTTATTCGCTTTGTTATTTTTCGCGCAAGAATTCCTCCTTAAGAATTTAAGTATACCTTGCGGCTTTCTTTTCTTCCAAAGATCATGAATTTCTGTGGTGCATGGATTAATCCAGTGCGTTCTTTGGCCAAGAATCAGAAATATTTTGCCACAGGCAATTTTTGCAAATTCTTCCCCTCCATGATAACAATGGTTATTTTAGATATGTATGTATGTTTGTATGTATGTATGTATGCATGCATGTATGATTGCGTACATGTATGTATGTATGTCTGCGTGCATGTATGCATGTATGATGTATGTATGTAAAGATAAAAAAGGTATAGACCTTCTTCGGTTATGAATGACCATGAGATTGGACCTAGAAAGTTCCCCACCGAAGTACAAGTCTGGGCAAGGTTGTTTATGGAAGACCAGCAGTCGCCCATGCATACCAGCCGCCCTCTCTCCTTACCACCGATGTTATGCGAGGGAAAGGCAAAGGGGCCGATACAGCTTGACACCAGTGACATCGCAACTCACTTCTATACGTGAAATGAAATGTATTACTCAAGAACACAACGCACCGCTCGGTCTTGAAATCGAACTCACAACCTCATGATCGTGAGCTCGACGCTCTTACCACCGAGCCATGCGCCTTCATGTATGTATCCAACAGCAACAACGGTCGCAATACTAACGGAAGAGCCTTAAGCAGTAGCTTGACCGACTGGAAATAGTAGCCAAACTTTTTTCATATCACACTCTGCTGTCTTTAAATAATAATGAGGGATTCTTTAATAGTGAAGATTTAGATATACTCTATGTCTGAAAATATACTGGACAGTCACGGCTGGAAAGCATATCGGACGGTGACGCATTGAAAATAGAAATTTATTTGGAAAAAAGAAGTGTGCTGTACCTAGTTACTCTACCATTCAGCTTTGCTCAGTAGATCTAATTATCTGCATAATATAAGTTGAACTGAGCTTAACAATGGTCGATCAGGGCTCATCTGAAGTCAAACAATGCGCAAACGGGGATAACGTGGAGTTAAGAATGCTCTGACCTGGGGTTCAATAATGCTCAATTGGGGATACCATGCAACTAAAGGATTACAGAGAGAAAATACTCGATCGGAGCCCATCTGTAGTTAAATAATGCTCGACCAGGAACTCTTCCAGCTAACAAGGCTTTATCAGTGTTCACTTGCATTTTATTACATTCGATCGGTTGCTGATCTTAAGTTTAAAACAGTTCATTCAGAACTGAAGTAGAGTTAAATATGCTCGTTAAGGGCCGGCAAGGAGTTAACTATGCTCGATCAGGGCTGACGTGGAACAAAGAGTGCTCATCAGGGTTGACCTGCAGCTAAAGAAAAACGGCAACAACACAAACAGAATAATCTTGGGTTAATCTAATCTCGATTGAAAATCCTTCATTTGTGCTTAATCGAAGAAAATCGATATTTACATCAGACCTACTGAGTCAAATATTTGTGTCAATGCACACACACATACGTATACACACACACATATGTATACACACAAACACACATACACACACTTTTAAAGGCATGCATGCAAGACGCATGACAGCACACACGCACATGCGCAAATACACAATTATGCACACATACATACACACATACTTAACATCTGTTGGTACATATACACATGCACTAACAATTAAATACACACAGAGACACACACACATAGACACACACACACAGACACACACACACACTTGAAAAATCTGCTAAAGGCTTCCTTTGCTGATAATGTTCAAGACGTAATCGATACCCGTAGACATACGCCACACACACACACACATATATATATATATATATATATA
>NC_069004.1:29579900-29581769 GCF_001194135.2 Octopus bimaculoides
TATATATATATATATATATATATACATATATATATGTCATGCATTGCATATTTATATATATATATACAACGTTATTTATATATATACACATATATACATGCATGTGTGTGTGTCTGTATGTGTTTTTGCTTGTAACTGTAATGTCATTTTATATTTGATTACAACAAAACCAATGCAATTATCTTCATTCCACACTTGATCAGTTACCTTGCTTGCTTGCTTGGCTCTCTATCAACTGCCATTTCTCAGTCTCGTACAAATAACCGGTATAATTGTCTTAGCACATACTTGATGAGTTCTTCTTTGGCTTAATATCAACTTCCATTTGCCAGGTTGTATCTAATTGCGTGTCAATCTCTTCCTCCCACTCTCTGTCTCTCTCTCTATCTATCTCTCTCTCCCTCTCTTGTTCTCTCTGTCTTCTATAACAGAACGCAATTAGTCCGGTGCAGTGAAGCTTGATGCGTTTTCTTTACTATATTAGTTAGTCGGTCTCGTAGTCAAGACAACGCGGCATTAACACAAAAAGCAAAATGGCCGTCTTCTTTTTTTTTTCCTTTCTTTTACGTGAAATGTTAATGTTTTTCCTTCATTACAATTACATTTCATCAACCATTATCTTTGTTGCATTAAGATCAAAAATAACGTTAACACAATTAATAATGATAATAATAATAATAATAATAATAATAATAATAATAATAATAATAATAATAATAATAATAATAATAATAATAATTATATATGTCACACGTCCGTTTGTTATCTGTTATATGTGCAATATTTCGAGTTTGCAAACTGATTTAGTTGGAGTAAAGCATAAACATCAAAACTAGTCTATACAAAATTATCTTAGCTATTTTTAATATTTATTGGCGTGAACATTATTATGTTATTAGGAAACTAGATTTGCAACCGTACGTGATTTCGGTTTCAATTCTAGCAGGCTGTATCTGGGAAGAATACTAATCTTTTACTATGGGTCTAGGCTGAACAGTACCTTCTGAGTAAATTTTAGTTGCTGGAGGCTATAAGGAAGACCATCGTATGTATGGTAAGAAATTTGCTTCCCAACCACATGGTTTCGGGTTCAGTCCCACCGCATGGCACTTCGGGCAAATGTTTTCTATCGAAGCCTCGGGATTGGATTTGGAAGACAGGAACTGAATGCCCGTCGTATGTTTTGTATCTATGTGCGCATGTCTTTGTGTCTGTATTTGTCCTCGACCAGCCCTTGACAACCCGGGTTGGTGTGTTTAAGTCCCGGCATCTTAGCGGTTCGGAAAAAGAGAACCGATAGAACAAGCAATGGGATCGATTCGATCGACTAAAACATTCGACTAAAAATTCTTCAAGGCGGTACCTCAGCATAGCCGCGCAGTCTAATGACCGAAACAAGTAGAAGATAACAGATAATGCATATACATCCATCCATACATACATACATACATACACACATACACACATACATACATACATACATACCTGCATACATGCATACATGCATACATACATACATACATACATACCTGCATACATACATACATAGACGACAAGAAATAATATTTGTCTCTTTTTATGGAAACAAAAGAGTATATAGGACTGCAAAAAAGAAGTGCTCAAATGTAAATGAGACAGAGATAGCGAAACATTGGTCATAGAACAAACATCAAATTCGAGTCAATGACTTTATATGTAACCCCATCACCATGGTTCTTAAACGTATAAAAAAATATACATATATATAAAAACACAAAAGGTAAAAAATACATAAGCGAATAAAATACAAATAGAACGGCCTATCAAAAAGGTAAATATTAACGACTAAAAATCCATAATAATCTTTTATAAAAATAATATTATTAGTAT
>NC_069004.1:29582274-29582997 GCF_001194135.2 Octopus bimaculoides
TATATGGGTGCCTGTGTCTGGCCCCATCAACCGGTGTTGGCATGTTTGTGTCCCCGTATCTTAAAGGTTTGGCAAAAGAATACGATAGACTAAGTTGCAGAATCAAAGGAATAGCTGCTGTGATCGATCTGTTTGAACACCATGGTGCCCTAGTATGGCCAAAATTCAATGACTAAAAGCAGTAAAAGATTAAAAAAAACATATTGGCCCTTCGTCTATTACGACGATGAGCTTTCCTGTTGATGAGATCAACAGAACGAACGGCCATCACCTGAAAGTAACGTGCAAGTGGCTGAGCAGACGAGAAACCTGGGTATCCTTAAATCTTAACGTATACTTTTATTCTAGTTCTCAGGGTGATTCAGCGTGACGCAGAATGTGGCGAGGTTAGGCCCTTTGAATTAGAGGTTCAACCCCTTGCTGCCAGCCGAGTGAACTGGAGCACTATTAAATATAGTGTCATGTCCCAAGAACACAACGCGTCGCCGGCAATCGAAATAGCGACGTTACCCCTCTGAGATGACTACCCATCAGCCGAATACCCACGCGCCTTCGAAGAATAAAAGATGAATAAACGAATAAAAAAAACATTTTTTTTTTTTTCTTAATCTTTAAGTAAAATCTCGTTGAATAAATTTAATTATATATTTAACAATGAAAGCGACTTTGTATCAATGAAAGGCCGTCTCAGAAAAATGTACTTAAGTAACATCTAATAATTAC
>NC_069004.1:29584547-29585399 GCF_001194135.2 Octopus bimaculoides
ATAAATCCTTGTGCCTGCATGTCTGCGTGTCTGCGTGTCTGTGTGTGCGTGTCTGTGTGTGTGTGTGTGTGTGTGTCTGAGTGTGGGTGTGTTTGCGTGTGTGCATGGTAGTAAAGCATGGAGAAAAGAATGCAAGGAAAAGAAAGAAAGAAAGAAAGAAATAAAGAAAAAAAGAAGGAAAAAAGAAAGAAAGAAAGAAAGGAGGGTATAACATGAAATAAAAATAAAACCATTTTTGTACAGGGTATAAATACTTACACGTCTCATATCTGCCGTGTATATATATTTTATATTTAATTACACCTGGAAGTGAGCCGTGCATATAGTTAATATTTAATTATACCCGAGTTTGAGAGACACATCATACATACCAAGAGATAACATCGCTATACAAGAGATTTCTGCTCTGTTTTTCTTTCGTTTTCTTTTATTTGTACGAAGTAATCTTTTGTTTAAAATTGCTTCAGGGCTATTAACCGAGGCTGCATGTGTTGATAATTATTCTTGGTGCATACAAAGACATTTCGAAAATTGTTGGCATTCTGTCGCTTACGACGTTGAGGGTTCCAGTTGATCCGATCAACGGAACAGCCTGCTCGTGAAATTAACGTGCAAGTGGCTGAGCACTCCACAGACACGTGTACCCTTAACGTAGTTCTCGGGGTTGTTCAGCGTGATGCAGCGTGACAAGGCTGACCCTTTGAATTACAGGCACAACAGAAACAGGAAGTAAGAGTGAGAGAAAGTTGTGGTGGAAGAGTACAGCAGGGTTCGCCACCATCCCCTGCCGAAGCCTCGTGGAGCTTCAGGTGTTTTCGCTCAATAAACACTCACAACGCCCGGTCTGGGAAT
>NC_069004.1:29586197-29589350 GCF_001194135.2 Octopus bimaculoides
CTTCTTCTTCTTCTTCTTCTTCTTTTTCTTCTTCTTCTGCATTGTAGCACTCTGTAGTAGACTCATAATAATACATTGAATTCTAGAAATGTCTGATTGTAAATGATGTAGTCTTTTTGAATAAGAACTTGCTGTTAAACTAGAATGACATAACATCAATATTCGCCGAAAAATTGATTAAAACTAGACTTTTCTCTCTTTCACTTTCTCTTCTGTTCCTGATTCAGCTAAATATTTTATTCCAGATATGTAAAAAGATTATAAAGCGGCATTTTTTTTTTGTTCCGTTATCTTCTTTTAGATTTATGGGGAGAAAAATTTCTACATTCAATGCATATAGGTACTATTGTTAATGCAATGGAGTCGGTGCTAGTGACTTCAAAATGGCATTTTAGTATTTTCCCGTTGGGTATTTTTAGTCTATTTTATTATTTTTTTTTCTGTGGGTACACAGGTACGAACGTGTCTGTACGATTAAGAAGCTAGCTTTACAACCACGTGGTTTCGGATCAGTCCTACTGCGCGCTACATTGGGCAAGTAGTTTCTACTATAGAACCAGGTCTACCCATTGCGTAGGGAGTGAATTTGGTAGACAGAAGTTGAATGGAAGGCAGCGAGCTGGCAGAAGCGTTAGCACGCCGGGCAAAATGCTTAGCGGTATTTCATCTGCCGCTACTTTCTGAGTTCAAATTCCGCCGAGGTCGACTTTGCCTTTCATCCTTTCGGTATCGATAAATTCAGTACCAGTTGACTACAGGGGTCGATGTAATCGACTATCCTCCTCCCCACAATTTCAGGCCTACATTAGAAAGGATTATTATTATCATTATTATTATTATTATTATTATCATTATTATTATTATTATTATTATTATTATTATTATTATTATTATTATTATTATTGTTGTTGTTGTTGTTGTTGTTTGCTATTATATCGGTGAGCTAAGCAGAATCGTTAGCACGCCGGACAAAATGCTTTGCGGTATTTTGTCCGTCTTCATGTTCTGAGTTCAAATTCCGCCGAGGTCGACTTTGTCTTCCACCCTTTCGGGGGGGTCGATTAAATAAGTACCAGTTACACACTGGGGTCGACTTAATATGCCCCCTCCCCCCGCAAATTCGAGGCCTTGTGCTTCCAGTAGAAAGGATTATTATTTTTTTTTTTGTTATTCAGCATTGTTGCCCCTCTGGCTAAATCAGAAAGCATTATGCTGTGTCGTTGGGTATCTTCCTTGGACGCGTTCACATAATTACTGTGTTTGATGCATGTGCATCGTCTATTGTCTTGGTTACTGATGTTGAAAACTTTGCTAGCAAATTTAAGCCATTGGTATTTTTATCTGTTTAAGTACTTGCAGAGATAACATGAAGAGAGAAGCCTGTGTTTGATGTGATTATGGCAGCAGGACTTGTCTTGTTAAGGTAAGGATTATTGTATAAGTCTTAGTGAGGTACATTGCGTGAGTTGTTTATTGGCGTTGCAACCATTCCTGACAACTAGAACACTGCTCAGCTGTTATAATTTGATTTTGCAAGTTTCACAAAAGTACGGCAAGATTCAGCATGTTTTATTTGATTGAATAGCAGCCATTTATTCCCTGGGTATTTCAGTTACATGAAACAAATTACATTATTTATAGTGTTTCCGATTACTGATCTCCTGTGTTTGTAACAATGCTGCAAATTTATAAAGGACAGTGGCATATTACTGGCGGGTTGGCAGAATCGTTAGCAGGTCGGATGAAATTCTTCGCGGCGTTATGAGTTCACATTCCGCCGAAGCCGATTTTTTTTTTTTTACCTTTCCAGTGTTTGTAAAATGAGCCCTAGTTGAGTACTGGGATCGTCGAAATCGACTAACTCCCTTCTCCCTTCTCCAAAATGCTCAGACATTGCACCTATAGTATAAAGGATTATTTATAGTCTTAAGAGTTTCTGATCGCCTGCATTTATTACAACACCGCAAATTCGCAAAAAGACTGTGGAATATTTAGAATATTCTTTTATACTCTAGGCAAAAGGCCCGAAATTTAGGGGTAGGGGGCCAGTCGATTAGATCGAAACCAGTACGCAACTGGTACTTAATTTATCGACTCCGAAAGGATGAAGGCAACGTCGACCTCGGCAGAATTTGAACTCAGAATGTAACGGCAGACGAAATACCTATTTCTTTATTGCCCACAAGGGGCTAAACATAGAGGGGACAAACAAGGACAGACAAAGCGATTAAGTCGATTACATCGACCCGAGTGCGAAACTGGTACTTAATTTATCGACCCCGAAAGGATGAAAGGCAAAGTCGACCTCGGTGGAATTTGAACTCAGAACGTAACGGCAGACGAAATACCGCTAAACATTTCGTCTGGTGTGCTAACGATTCTGCCAGCTCACCGCCCAGCAATATTTAGAATATTACTGACAAGTTGGCCAGCTGGCGGAATCGTTTGGACAAAATGCTTGGCGGTAATTTTTCTGTCTCCTTACGTTTGAATTCAAATTCCGCCGAAGTTCTTCTTCTATGTCTATGATTATTTTCTTTCTCACTGTGTGTTGTGTTCTTTTACTCATTCCCTGCCACCAAGCCCAGTATGTGCACTGGTTCTCTCTTTCTCTGTCTCTCTTTTATCTTCGCTATACAATGCAAAATGTGAATGGAGAATTCAATTAACTGACCATCTTACATTTATACCGGTTATTATATATATAAATGTGTGCATGTGTATTATGAGAGTCATTTTACAAATATGAAACTAAGAAACACACGCACTGGCTCTGTAACTTGTATCGTTTTGAATCAGGTCGTTAATCAATTCTCGAATTAACTAATCGACTGCCTCTGATTAATCGATCAATCGATCACGAAAACTGTTGGTTTTGTTTCCCAGCATCCATTTAGTACCATTCAATACCATTCGTGAATTCAGCAACGCCATACCATTAATCTACCCACTTGTCATTAACAAACAAAACTGACGGATTGATTAATTGATCGAACGGTTCATCAAGCATTCGGTTAGTTAATTGGTTAACTCATTAACTAGTTAACTAATGATAATAACAAACAGGAAGTGAAATATTACCTGCGTGTGTATGTGAATGTGTGTGTGTATGTGCGTGCGTGTGTTTGTGAGTGTGTGTGTGTGTGTGTGTGT
>NC_069004.1:29589993-29590476 GCF_001194135.2 Octopus bimaculoides
TAATAAGAGTGAAAAAACTACAGAAGGCTTGTGTTACATGGTTAAAGTATATATTTAAATTATGTCAGAAAAATGTTATAAAATTTTTTTGGTATATAAACATTGTATTTGGAGAAATAACCGGTTTCGTGTTGTCTTTTCAAATTTCTCTACTTCATTTTGTAACATGTGTTCGCTCCAATATATATATAAGTGCATATATATGTACGCCTCAATGTGTACGTTTTCAGCTATGCATATATTCAAATTTAGTTGGACACACAAACACCTTCCTATGTTGCATGTCTTGCGACACGTCAGGTAGAACCAGACAATGTAATAAACAATGAAACGGCATATACCTATACATTTATGGTTATACACATATTTACGTATGTAGACAGGCACACAAGACTTACAAGTAAAAACACCTAAATTCACAGATGTATATATACATATATGTGTGTGTGTGCGTGTGTGTGTGTATACATACATACATACATA
>NC_069004.1:29590486-29591433 GCF_001194135.2 Octopus bimaculoides
AAGGTAAAAATGCTAAAATGATTTTATCATGAAGTACATTTTAGTTCCGGTTTCCGTCTTTTCAGACTTTTTCAAGTAAGAGTAAAATAAGAAAAACAATTAAATTGGAGAAAAAAAATTTAAGTGAAATGTTTTGTAGATATTTTCATAGTCTTTGAATAGGTAAATATTTCCATGGTTTTCAGACAGTCTGTCTGTGTGTGCGTGTCTCTTTCTTTCTCTCTCTTTCTCTCTCTCTCTCTCTTCACAAAGGAATAGAAAGAGAGAGACAGACTGTCTGAAAACTATGGAAATATTTACATATTCAAAGACTATGAAAATATCTACAAAACATTTCACTTAATTTTTTCTCCAATTTAATTGTTTTTCTTATTTTACTCTTACTTGAAATAGTCTAAAAAGACGGAAACCGGTACTAAAATGTACTTCATGATAAAATTATTTTAGCATTTTCTACCTTGTCTTATTTTCCTTATATATATATATATATACACACACACACACACACAAACACACACACATTATCATTAAAGGTGCGAAACTGAGTATTAGCAATTGGTTGGTAACTGATAAAGAATTACGCGGCTTCTGTGTTTGTCTCCAGTCCGGTTTTACACTCAATATACGTTGTGCAGTATATTTACTTTATTTCACGTTGCTCCAGTTCACTCAGCTGTAGAAATGAGTTGCGATGTCACTGGTGCCAAGCTGTATCGACCTTTGCCTTTCCCTTGGGGAACATCGGTAAGGTAGAAAGGGAGCCTGGTATACGTGGGCGACTGCTGGTGTTCTGTAAACAACCTCGTGCGGACTTGTACCCCGTAGGGTAACTTTCTCGGTGCAATTCCATGGTTATTCATGACCGAAGGAGGTTTTTACTCTTTTTTTTTTTATATATATATAGTCCATAGAAAGCGTCATAGCCAAAATTGCGACATCTTGTGTTG
>NC_069004.1:29592136-29593597 GCF_001194135.2 Octopus bimaculoides
AACGCACATATACACACACACATACACACACACACACACACACACACACACACATACACACACACACACACACACATATATATATACGACGGGCTTCTTTCAGTTTCTCTCTACCAAATCAACTCACGAGGCTTCGGTCGGCCCAAAGCTATAGTAGAAGACACCCACCTCCTTTTTCTTCAGTCTTTTGGTTGTTCTTCGTCCAATTATTTCCTATATCCCACAGCGAAGGTCTCTACAGTTTTTTTACCAGCATTATTTCTTTCTTGGCAGGAACCTCGCTTTTGCTGCGAGGCGTTTGATTGGTTGTCCTCGGTTGATGATGGTTTGTGATTTTTAAAATTATTTGTCAGTGATTTGATGATTGATGTAGAATTAGGAAGTATCGTCTAGACGAATGTAGGATGTTGTAGTTGGAATATGGAGGACAACAAATAGTATATTTATATTTTTATTTCCTTCACCCGAAGTTTGAGTGTGTTTGGTAGCCTGGTAGCTTTTTGGTAGCCTGGTAGCTTTTTGGTAGCCTAGTAGCTTTTTGGTAGCCTGGTAGCTTCTTGGTAGCCTGGTAGCTTTTTGATAAACAAGCTATGATCTTGGGCCGCTAATATGAAACATTCAGTAGCATTACAACTTCGAAGTATATACTTCATCTCAGTTAATTTCTGCCCGTTCTCTTTTGCAGTCTGTTTGATCCGTTTTGCTTATTTCTTGGCAGTGGTTTCAGGTTCTTCATCTAATTCAGCGTTAATGCCGAGCTCCCTTCCAAATTTGCAAGCTTCCTTGACAATAGAATGTGATTTTTTGCTGCTTTCGTGCGTCTGCACGCAAGCCGCAGCATCCAGTCCTCCATACTAGATAAGTACTTCTTCATTGCTAATGTGGTTGTCCTTTAGCACAGTTCTACCTGCATCCTTCCTCTTCCCCCATTACTTCTAGATAGCTACAGACAATCAGCGTCTGCTTTTGAGTGGTGCATGTTCTTAGATGTTAGTAGTTTCCTTGTCTTCCCGTCCAGACGTTGGAGCTCTGTAAGATTCTATTTAATGATGTTAAAACTATATTGGACGACTGGAAGTGCCAGGGTACCAATGGTTTCCATGCGATTTTTGGAGTTGAGTTCAGTTTTTAGCATAGTTTATTCTCCTTTTATTATTATTGTTGTTGTTGTTGTTGTGATTGCGCAAGACTCATGCACTTTACCTTCTCCATGTCTATATAATTAAAACTAATTGTAGGTTTTTGAGATAACAATTTGTAAATTTTAAGAACAAAATCGATACTTTTTAATCACTGATTAAATGCGAAGCAAAAAAAAAAACTATTATCTTTCATAGTGTTTATAAATATGGGTATTAGTTCTATGTGAATATCCTTGCATTAATTTGAGAGAAACTCCCATTTTCATGATCTGCTTCAAGTCATTTGTTATACATACATATATATATATGTATATATATA
>NC_069004.1:29594454-29595439 GCF_001194135.2 Octopus bimaculoides
TGTGTGTGTGTGACTGCGTTTGTCCCTACCACTGCTTGACAACCGGTGTTGATGTGTTTACGTTCCCGTAAACTAGCGGGGTTCGGCTACGTACGAATCTTTGATAACAAATAACAAAGTGCTCGGGTCGATTCGCTTGGCTAATATTCTTCCAGGGGCTGCTCCGGCGTGGCCGTAGTCTCATGGCTGAAACAAGAAAAGGATAGAAGACTCTTGACGAAGGTACCGCGCAGTGGCACTGAACCCGAAACCATGTGGTTGGCAAGCAAGATTCTTACCACACAGCCCCCTTACACACACACACAGACACACACACAGCCTGCAGCTGATGTTACTGCGGTTACTGCAGCTCTTGCTGCGGAAATACTTTTACTGTTACTGCTGCTGATGTAGCCGCCTTTGCTGCTGTTCTTATTACTACAACTGATTCGGCCCTTGTGTTTCTGCTGTTGTTCTTCTTTTGATTGTTGCAGCTCTCGTTGTCGCTGCTGTTGTTACTGTTGTACTGCTGTCATTGCTGCTGCACTCAATAACGCTCTTAGCTGCTACCGCTGCTGCTGCTGCTGCTGTTGATGCTGTCGTCACGATGTCGGCTACCTTAGTAACATCCGTTGCAGTTACTGCCAATACTAGCACGATCTGCCAACACTGCAATTACTGCTGGATTCGTTGTTGTTATTGTTGCTGCTGTTGACGGTCGTACGGGAGGTGGTGTTGGTGGTGGGTGTTTCGGTAGTGTTAGCTGTAATGGTAGTTGTGGCTGTGGTTGTGGTGGTAGTGGTAGTGGTTATGGTGGTGGGCGTAGTGGTTGTGTTTGTAGTGGTGGTGGAAGCGGTGGTGGTGGTGTTGGTAGTGGTAGCAGTTGAGGTTGTAGTAGTGGTGGTGTTCGTGGTGGTGGTGGTGATGGAGGTGGTGTTGGTTCTGGTGTTGGTGCTGGTGCTGGTAAGTAGTAGTGGTAGTGGTGGTGGTTATGGTGGTGGGCGTA
>NC_069004.1:29597636-29598273 GCF_001194135.2 Octopus bimaculoides
GCTCCAAGAAGCCATCGCCTCTAGCTAGCTATGTGACACACGAAACCTGTGTCCTTTATAACCTTCGAACAGGGGAGGTCAGCAGTGTCCCCCTGCTGGTTTGGCATCTGCAGACTAGTTTCAGGGTGTTGCCCCTTGTCAATGCAGAGCAGCCAAGCCTTAGCCAGGCGGCGCTGCTGACTATTTGCTCGAAGGTTATTTATCTAATTTCAGTGGAATCTATCCACTGGTTTTCAGAAATAGAGTTATTAATATTTCTAAGTCTCTCTAAAGGAGACTACGGCAGCGGTACTGGAAATTATATATATATGTATGTATGTATGTATGTATGTATTATGTAGGCATAAGTACGTATATCTATCTATCTATCTCTGAATCACTCATTCACTCAATCACCCACTCACACACACATGCAGCTATGCCAGCGCTTGAAGTAACGAGAAAGAAATTTCTATTCTACAAGGTTAGACATGTTTAAAGACGTTGTAATTGGCATTCTCGTTGAGAAAAATATTCGTTCATACATTATTAAAGACAAATGATAGTTTAATGTGATACTAAATGTCATTCGAAATACATACATACATACATACATACATACATACATACATACATACATACATACATACATACATAT
>NC_069004.1:29603283-29605825 GCF_001194135.2 Octopus bimaculoides
AGTGGTGGTGGTGGTGGTGGTGGTGGTAGTTGTTGTTGTTGCTGTTGCACCAGCAGCAGCGGCGGGACCCACGCCTCAGATCCACTTCGTTGGTCATAGAACAGTCAAAGTGCTGTTAGCTTTACTCATGTCTGTTCAATGGGGGGAAATGGCGTATTTCTATTGAGATCCTTCGAATTTGGAACGTTTTATGATGTAATTACTTCCGTAAGTGAGGTCTCTCACGTCGTAAAACATGGTATATAGCTGTTCAAATATCCTCGCGTGTGTGTGTGTGTGTGTGTGTGTGTGTGTGTGTGTGTGTGTGTGTGTGTGTGTGTGTACATACAAACAAACATATACGTGGTTTTGTCAAAAAGTATCCGATCTTGATTTTTTTGCACAATATGATAATACGTGAGCAAAATCCGCATGGGTATTAGGTGGCTACGTCCTTCCTGAGCATGCGCAAAAACTTCCGTGTTTGTAGGTTGCACCATTCGCCCGCAGTGACGCGATGAGTTCAGACGTGAAGAGTGTGCTGTGTGATGTTTTTTTGTTTTTTCTTTTTCGTCATTGAGCAAAAAGATACTGTATCAAATTCTGCCAATACTTTGTGGTACACAAACCCAGACTATCGAGAAGATTCAGAAGAACTTTGGATATAATGCTATGGGAAAAACACAAATAAAGGAGTGGTGCAACAGGTTCGAAGATGGCTGCAGCTCAATGGACAGTGAGCCACGGAGATAACAGCTCTCCCTCTGATTGAGATGCCAGTTTTTTTTGGGGGGTGGGGTTGTCGCCGGGTCTCTGTTTTGCAACTGGGTGAACTGGAACAACATAAAATGAAATATTTTGCACCGGAACACATCGTACCTCGCTGTCCGGGTATCGAAATCGAAACCTCGATCTTTCAATCGTGATCCAAACACCCTAGCTACCAAGTCACTTGCCACTCACACACCCGGCACGTAAATGGGTTAACACGAAAGCTAACAACTAAGTAATAGTACATTAGTATCAAATATATTGATTATAGACCTTGTCGGTATAAAATTTGCTCTAATCTGAATCTAGCAAAACAAAAATTAAGAAAAAAACACAAAAACAAAAGCGGAACACCGTATTGAATGTACCATTGATGAAAGGATCGATCGTATATATGCTAAATGATAGATGAATGAGAGGAGAATGTATAGAATGGTATTTCGGTTTTCCTGACTCCAGTCCTCTCATTTTCTTGAAAGCAATCACATTCAAAGAAATAGAATCTGTGACAAGCTACCATTGTCTTTCTGACATTCCGTTACTCTAACAAAGCCTGGAGGTGTATCGATTAGTGTTTTGATTATTTTTCTTTAGTGTGCAGTATATCCAACTTACTATATAACGTTACTGAATTTTTATAATATGCTTTTTAAAGCACATTTTCCGTTGTAACGGTGGCGAAGTTGCAGAACCGTTAAAACGTCGGACAGAATGGTTCGTAGTGTTCGTTGCGATACTCTTTGCACTGAGTTCAAATCCTGCCGAGGTCAACTTTGCTTTTCATCTTTTCGAAGTCGACAAAATAAAGATATCTATCCAAGACGGTTGACTGACGGAATTACAAAGACATCTGATATGACACCTCACGGTATTTGCTCCGGCTCTTTGCATTCTGAGTTCAGATCCCACTATATCCAACTCCTATCCTTGGCTTAACTTACCAGCAGACTTAACAACACCAGCTTTCGCCCTGGGTCACTTAAATGGAGTCGACTCTGTTGCAAGTATTCTGGCTAGGCTTCCGGTTTCAGGACAACCTCCTGCCTCCTTCTCACATGTGTTGGAGGCCCTGTAAAAGAGTCATGGGTAATACCTCTCCTCCTGACTTGAATTGCTTGTTTGCTTGCTTACTTGATGAGGCTGGGGTCATCATGCATAGACCCGACCGGGTCCACCAGTGCTTTCTCAATCGCTACCCCCACCACTGACTAAAAGTTAAAATGAAATAATAAAATATTATAAAATTATATTTTATTGTCTTTCTTTAATGACTTTATCAGAGTTTTCAGAATCACCATTTCTTTCCTTTTCCTTTCTTTCTTTTTCTTTCGCCAAGAGTAGTATCATATATCAAGAATATCAAGAACGGTATTATATTTAATCTGGATCAGATAAAGATGTGTATTTAAAATTAACAACTCAAGCAATATCGATTTTTTTTTCTCCTGAGCATAAATAACTATAAATAAAAATGTAAAAATATCACGTGACCTAAAGCTATAGACAAAAAACAAAGAAAGAAAACAATACAGTAATTCGTATGTCTGCATATATTGAGATTACAAGCAGACAGACGTGTCACAACATTTGTTGTTGTTGTTTTTGTGGTTGATGTTGATGGTGGTGGTGGTGGTGGTGGTGGCAGCGCCAGCGGTGGTGGTGGTAATGGTGATGACAAAGATGGTGGTGGTGATGGTGATAGCATTTGCGGTGGTTGTGATCTGGTGATGTTGATGCTTTTGGTGAGTAGTTGGTGGAGCCGGGGCTGTTGTTACAGATGCTGCTGGTGGTG
>NC_069004.1:29605835-29610807 GCF_001194135.2 Octopus bimaculoides
TGGTGGTGGTGGTGGTGGTGGTGGTGGTGGTTGCAGTAGTGGTTGTTGCAGTAGCGGTGGTTAGTGGGAGGGAAATCAGTAGTGGTGATGTTTAACCACAAGTTATCTCTGAGTCAACAGACCTCTGATCAAAGACATTCCATCCGTGAACTCTCCGTCTTTTTATAGCTATGACCTCAACAACATTATCCAACATGTCATTTATTTAAGACTTCCGTCTGAGTGTTTTAAGAAAGATTTGGCTGCTTCTTCCAGAAGATCGAGTGACCCCATAGATGGTATCCCTGGCTGGTTTTCCGAAGCTATAATTACCTTTAATTAAGGTGATGAACTGGCAGAATTGTTAGCACGCCGGACAAAAATACTTAACAACATTTCTTCCGCTTTTGCGTTCTAAGTTCGAATTCCACTGATTTCTATTTTGCCTTTCAACATTTCAGGGTCGATAAAATAATTACCAGTTAGATATTGGGGTCGATTACATCGACCTAACCCCTCCCCCTAAATTGCTGGTCCTGTGCCAATTATTATTATTATTATTATTATTATTATTATTGACTGAGAGAGCAGTACATACCATCAAAGTGATACTGGGGTACAAACATACGAAGCCCAGAATACCCATCGTGACTACCCGTCTGAGAAGGGTACACCAGGCACATGCATCACAACCATGTGTGCGCTACATGGTGTTCTCATATCAAGACAAACAGCGTATGACCTTTATCGGTGACAGGAGCAAAAACTAATCAAAATTCCACGATGATTATTGCCTTTACCTGAAATCCTTTCCGGGGTGAATAAAATAAATACCAGTTATACACTGGGGACGATGTAATCGACTTACTCTCCCGCCAAATTTCAAGCTTCGTCCCTATAAGTGAAAAGAATTATTACCCTTAATTGTTCTAGACATTCTTTTAATGTTATTAGCGACTGCTGATATTTCGTTATTTTGATGCTAAATTCAGATACTAATACCATTGACCATCTTCAGCTTTGTTACATAATGTCCCAATGTTATTACCATGAATAGGTCTTTTATCATGTTTTGATATTTTATTCTGATGCTAAATCTGTTTACTAGACTTAATTCTGGTTGGCATTGTTCTTGGCAACTCTTACGTAGTTTAAGAAATTTTAATAACTTGGGAATAAGTAAGCAAAACATTTAAATACGCGTGTTCTATAATTCCTCAATTTCAAATTCCAACTTCTAATCCTGCCAAATTATGCGATCAGATGATCGACCAGACTCTCGGATGCTGTTATACATAGCTGGTTACGACCATACGTGCACTTAACATCGTTTTCGGGGTTACGCAGGGTCACTCATTGAGTGGACTGGAGTAAGGTGAAATGAAGTGTTTTGCTCAAGAACTCAACACGCAGTCCGTCTGGAGATGATCGAAACAACGAAGACTGCAACATGCCTAACCGCTAGGTTACTCGCCTTCACAATCCTAGAAGAAATTATTATATAATATGGAAGAAATTATATATGGAAGAAATTATTATATATTTTGTGATAACTGTCCGCTAGAAGACAATAAGTCCTTCTGATTTTAAGACAGCTGAATGTGATTTGAGTGATGTTTGACTGTTCTTTCTGTAATATTAAGCGATGACGTAAAGGTTCGTATGTTGTTATTTAGGTTTTGCCCACATGTCTCAGTCAAGCTGTGAGTTTTATTCCAGAACTTAGCGATCAAAATATTCCATCTAGACGTCAGCAAATAGATGTTAGCACTTATCGGTGATAATGGAGAACCCATAGCTATTCCTTTCAGTGATGTTACATCTCAGACTAAACCGTTCTTTTACCAAGCGTAAACATTTCTATTGCATAACACCTGGTTGCATTCTATTTTGTTTCTTCTAAAACTTTGGTCTGCTTCCAGTCTGATTATTATGATAATCAATAGAACTTAATCAGTTCGAACAATAGAGAACACTCTGATCACATCATAGTTTATCATTTTTGGCAACACATTAACAGTAAATATTTTGCTAGAGGCTGAAATGCTTTTACATCGTAATGTTTCATAATGTATGAAAACTAATCTACTAATAAAAGATTTAGAAAGAAATTATGAAGAACATAAAAGGTTTTTTGTTTTATTTTCATTTTCTATTCATTTTTGTGTTTTCTTTTTCTTATTGAAAGAGTAGTGTAAGTAACATATAGACAAAGTTACGAGTATCCAAC
The DNA here is from genome assembly GCF_001194135.2 of Octopus bimaculoides. Classification (NCBI taxonomy): domain Eukaryota; kingdom Metazoa; phylum Mollusca; class Cephalopoda; order Octopoda; family Octopodidae; genus Octopus; species Octopus bimaculoides. Next base: position 29,608,045 of record NC_069004.1, read on the forward strand.
GTGTAATTTCGGTTATTTATGTAATGGAAATCAGTTCACCTTTAGGAATATATTTATATATATTATGTGTTTATATATTATAGAAAATGTATGCCAGTTACGTAGAAAAATTATAAACAGCGAAATAACTTTAATGGAGACAAATGTAATTTAGCTACGTGATAAGAAAATTTTAACGATTTCGGTTTTTTCTTTTTCTTTTTAATGTGTAAAATTATATTTGAACTTAATTCTGATGTTGTCTCGGTATGAGAAATAATATAATTTAAAATATCTCAGAAGAACTTCGTGATTTTTGCTGCTTATTCGAAATAAAAGGCAAGGAGCGTCGACGTGGTCATCAAAACGGCTAGAAATAGTAGCGAATTCTTCAAATCAAAATTATTATCTAAGAAGGAAATAATACATTAGCTTCACTCTTGTATTTGATATGTAAGATTCTTGATATGAATTCATGTGTTGAAACAGATATTCTTGTATGACTGGAGAGTCGTTATGCCAATAATAATAAACACACGCACTGGTTCGATTTTAGTTCTCTATTCGAATAATAAAGAAATGAAATTGAACAAGTGAGACTATTTATTATTTTCATAATAACCTTCCCAGGATGCCACTACGTATATTCGTTCCTATAGTCATTCACAGCTTTTAAAAAAGACATCATAACCAGGGTTGGGTTACTTTTCCTTGTAGGTCTGGTTGATCAAGGCCTACCTAGGGTTAAACAGCTACACCAACAACAATGAAAACGACGACGTTAGCTTGAAATATAACACTAAGGATTTCTAACATCGGTGTAAAGCTCCTTATTTGAGGGGAGGGGCAAAGCATTATGTGCCAACCAACTCCCAGTCGATTATTAGAGCGACACCGGCGGAAGTTGAGCATAAAAGGGGCGTAATCGAATACCGCAAGGCACTCATGCGCTTGGAAGTTGTTTGTTTCTTTTAGCTTTCGATATTTTGTCGAAATTGGTGAGTGTGATGGGTCGGAGTGTGGAGGGGTGGGCATGGAATTCTTAAATGATTGAAAGTTCATTCTTAGATTCGGCATTAGGATTGGAAAGATTTTGACATTTAAAAAACTTATTAGTGTTTTGAGGCATAGAACCACATCACGCATGCGCACGCACACATATAGCTACATGCTTTATCTGTACATATACATATATACGCATACAAACACGTAAGAATACATACAAATACACTCATGAGAACGCATGCACGCTCACACACACACACACACACACACACACACGGAAGCAAGCAAACACTGGTGCTCATATACATTCAGACAGGTACGAAAGCATTTACCAGCATATACAGATATAGGTTTACATATATATATATATATATACACGTGCATACACATTCATAACAGACGTATACATGCAAGAAAGACTGAAAAAGCAACCCTCACAAATACACATATACACTCGAACGCACGCAGACCCACAAACACACAGATAAACTTACGCACATCCACGTCCATAACTAAATCATGCACGTACACATACACACAAATACAAACTCATACTTACACACATACACTTAATGACTTACAAACAATGAGATAAGCATACATACACATTTATACACATAAGATACACAGACGCAGTTTCACAAATACATGCATGCAACACAAACACACACATACATATACAAATCACTAAGAAAACACTATGATATAAGATTACATACACTAACACACACACATTTTACGTATTCTTTGTGAGCCTAGTACTTATTCTATCGTTTTTTTTTTACCGAACCGCTAAGTTACGGAGACGTAAACACACGAACATCAATTGTCAAATTGTCAAACGATGGTGGGGGACAAACACAAGCACACAAACATACAAATACATACATACATACATACATATATATGTGTGTGTTTGTGCGTGTGTGTGTGTGTGTGTGTGTATGCGTATGTGTGCGTATGTGTATGTGTGCGTCTGTGTGTGACTGTTTCTTTGTTTCTGTATTTGCCTCCATCACCACTTCACAACCGGTGTTGGTGTGTTTACGTACCCCCACTGGTTTTGCTTAATGGTTCGGCAAAAGAGTTCGATAAATTAAGTACTAGGCTTCCAAAGAATAAGTCTTGGGGTCGATTTCTTCGACCAAAAGGCGGTGCTCCAGCACGGCCGCAGTCAAACGACTGAAACAAATAAAAGAATATACAGATAAATACACACACACACAAAAATACACACACACGCGCAAAAATACATACACACACACACAGAAATATGCGCACACAAACTCAAATTCTTAACACACAAAAAACCTGCTCACACATACATACATACATACATACATACACAAATAGACATATACATATACTCGCACACACGCGCGCACGCGCGCACACACATACAGTAATACACATGCGCTCATGAATATACATATACACAGACCCAATGAGAAATACACTCTTAAACACCCATGCGCTCACGTGTACACAAACATAGATAGAAAAACACAAACATTAAACAATCGCCCACACGACACACACACACATACACACACATACACATGCACATACACACACGCTCGCACACGCGCAACTATTTAATAACATGAAAACATAAACGCACCGAGAATTATTAAACTCACAACAAACTTGAAAGCCCTCAAGCAATACTCAGCAATTTTCGTGTCTCTTTCCCCAACTAGCATTTCATCAGCTTCCTTTCTTAACATACATTATAAATATATACACACACATGTATATATGTATATATATATATATATA
>NC_069004.1:29610817-29612108 GCF_001194135.2 Octopus bimaculoides
ACACACATATATATATATATATATATATATATATATATATATATATATATATATACACGTATGTATGTATGTGTATATGGCAGAACACACTCTGTAGTCACCTTCGGGTTACGTTTCGTATATTTCAAGATGCGTTGCATTGTTATCTTAAGTTACTGGATGCCAATGACAACGCTTGATTGTCCCTAGAAAAACACTTGTGAATAGAAAATTTTCAACTGAAACTCTACAATACATTAATAATTTCTGAAAAGCTACCACTTGCATACAGATTTCTAAATAATTAACGATAAACTGCATGAACTTAAGCCAAAATGGCGATTCGTTGTCAGGAAAAATGGATTGTTATTTCAACTACTTAGTGATAACTAGAGAATGTCGTTGAAAAATGTTTCGGCGCGCTTCTTGTATAAGCGTGTGAATGTGTGTGTGTGTGTGTGTGTGTGTGTGTGTGTGTGTGTGTGTGCGGGTGAGTGTATTGTGTGATGAGGCGGCGAGCTGCCAGAAACGTTAGCACACCGGGCAAAATGCTTAGCGGCATTCCATCCGTCTATACATTCTGAGTTCAAATTTCGCTGAGGTCGACTTTGCCTTTCAACCTTTCGGGGTCGATAAATTAAGTACCAGTTACGCACTGGGGTCGATGTAATCGACTTAATCCTTTTCTCTGTCCATGTTTGTCCCCTCTATGTTTAGCCCCTTGTGGGCAATAAAGAAATAAGAAACGTTAGGACGCCGGGCGAAATATATATATATTCTTTTATTTGTTCTCTTCTAAGCCTAGTACTTATCCTATCGGTCTCTTTCGCCGAATCGCTAAGTTACGGGGACGTAAACACACCAACATCGGCTTGAAATGTTTTAGCCGAATGACTATATTCCGGTATTTTTATCTTTATCTTTTTTAAGTGTCTGACACATTTGTTCCAGGAGTCAGTTTTGCGGAACTTGTTACGGTAAACAAACTAACATCGGTTTTCAAGCGGTGGTGGAGGGCAAATACAGACACAAAGAGACACACACACATACAGTTTCCGTCTACCAAATCCACTCACAAGGCTATAGTAGAAAAGATACTCGCCCAAGGTCCCACGCAGGGGGATTGAACCCGTAATCGTGTGGTTTGGACGCAAGCTTCTTACCACACTGCCACGCGTTCACCTAGATATATAATATATATGTATATATATATACATACACTTATACACACATACACACGTCTGTGTATGCACGCACACACAATCTGTATATATATATATATATATATATATATATATATATATATATATAT
>NC_069004.1:29612872-29615394 GCF_001194135.2 Octopus bimaculoides
CATCATCATCACCACCACCATCATCATTACCGTCATCACCAGCGTCATTATCAGCAGCAGCATCACTCACCTTCATCATCATCATCTCTTTCTTCTCACTATTATTACTATTATTGTTGTTGTTGCTAGTAGTAGTAGTAGTAGTAGTAGTAGTAGTAGTAGTAGTAGTGGTGGTGGTGGTGGTGGTGGTGGTGTTTGTGGTCTTCGATTTTTTATTCACCTACTTCCTCCTCTTCTTCTCGTCCTCTTACTCTTACGCCTCCTCAGAAAAGAAACAGACAAATGCAATTTAACTGCAAATATATCTAAATACGTGTCTGGATATCGCCCTTTGTAGTAAGGGAGTCACCGTTAAACATGGAAGAATATCAATATCAAAGGATACAACTATTATAATCTTTGTGGCGTTTCATGTTCTCTATATTTGAAGCAACAAAATTAAGGAGTTTCTGAGATGTTTTCATATCTAAAATGGCGCTCAGAATTCGGAGGGAGAATCACTTTAAACCAGACCTGGCCAACTCGAATTACACTGTGGGCCAATTTAATCACAGATAATTTTTTGAGGGCTGCTTGTATGCTGACAGAATTGAAAGCATTTTGCTGAATGAATGATCGTTGATTCAAAATGAAATATTTTCGTTGCAAAGACAGTAGTATCTCTCTTATTTACCCAGCCGCCAGCGCTTATCATCTGGTATTAGTTTGTTTTATGTTCCTGTAGTATAACAGCTCGGCAAATGAGACCGATAGAGTAAGTATCAGAAATTTGAAAAAAGCATTAGTACTGATGTTGATTTCTTCGACTATAATCCTTCTAAGCGCTACCCCAGCATGAGTGCAGCCCAGTAGCGGAAACAAGGAAATGATAAAAGATAAAGACTCCTTAATATGTATATATTCTCTATCAATAGCATTTTCACACTGCTAAAGAGGGTGCCTGACATATAACCCCTCAAAAGACTGTTTTACGGCGAATTGGGGTAAATCAACCGCATGCAAATTGGACACAAAACGCGATTCAAGGATACACCCAAAGCTTTACTCACTGAAGAGCGTTGAGATCAACACCTGGGAAACGCAAGCACAACACCGAACTGCCTGGCAAAGATAGACCAACAGAGGTACCACCTCCTACAAACAGAACAGGATTGCAAAGTACAAAGGGGTACAAAGTGAAGCCGAACTACGCAAGTCTGAAGCCAACTCTTAGCCTTCAGTCCCAACAGACCATCAGTGCCTGATGCAGCAGAGCCATTCCAGCATGCCCCATAGTCGGACTCACCGCGCCCCGGCTTCTATTTGATGCTTTGGTCATCGTCAACGACACACGAACTAATACTAGCAGCATCTCACACCCAAAACCCTTCAACGCACTGCTAGCACACCTTCCACATCGCTCTCGCCTTTCCTTTCACCTCATTCTCGCGCCCGTTCCTAGCGCCTCACTTCCATGCTTTCCTTGAACACAATCAAAACGGGTAGTAGTAGTAGTAGTAGTAGTAGTAGTAGTAGTAGTAGTAGTAGTTATTGTTGTTGCTGCAGTAGCAGCAGCAGCAGGACCACCAGCAGCAGCAGGACCAGCAGCAGTAGCATCAGCAGCAGCAGCAGCAGTAGTAGTAGTAGTAGTAGTAGTAGTAGTAGTAGTAGTAGTAGTAGTAGTTGAACGCTCGAGTTTTAGTCTCCGTTTGAACTAACTGCAAAATGGATGACGATTGCTAACATCGCTCCCGAAAACGGAGACGCGGTGACTGAATTATCCATAACTGACTATTTCTATTAACATTAAGGTATTAGGATTTTGTTGTAATTTTATCAATTAACACGACAGACGAGAAATGATTAAGTCTGAACAAGAATCCTGCATATTAACGTGCCAGAAGCGATTATAAAGTCGATCATTTTTCGCACTTGAGTTCTTTGAGTGTTCTTGACCGTTTCAAATATTTGCATGAATTTTGTAGAATTTATCAATTAAATTTTCAATCGTGTTTGCAGAATTCCATTAATTAAAAAATATCCTTATTGAAATACGAAACTAAACGATGCAAAATTTTAAGAAATATGATTAAAGAAATATGAGATTGATTTCATTAGTTTTCTGTTAAAGAAACTAAATGTGAATCATTAACAGGTTTTCAATCTTTAATCTTTTATCTTTTATCTTTTAATTGTTTCAGTTGTTAGACTGCGGCCATGCTGGGGCACCGCCTTGAGGAATTTTAGTCGAATGAATCGACCCCAGGATTTCTTTTCTTTTTAAAATCGCTACTTATTCTGTCGGTCTCATTTGCCGAACAGCTAGGTTACGTGGACGTAAAGACACCAACGTCGGTTGTCAAGCAGTGGTAGGGAACAAACGCACACTCATTCACATAAACAAACACACACACAGAGATACATATATATATATATAAGTTGGCAATATGACCATCCCCAAGTACAACAATATATATATATATATATATATATATATAAACACACACACACACACACGCACACACATATATATATATATATAT
>NC_069004.1:29620006-29623625 GCF_001194135.2 Octopus bimaculoides
CATTAATTTATCTGTTTAGAGCTTGCTTTCCTTTAGAGATCAATTAATTCACTCTATCAATTAGGTTTTCCAACGTTGTCTATATTGTCTAGAGAGTTCACAATTCAAACATTTCTTGGCGCGACTTCTGTTAGAAAGTTTCAACGAATTGTTTTATAAATATTCTGTGCTACAGAATATTTTTTTCTTCAGATACACGAGAAACAAAACCTTGTTTCCCAAATCTCTGGTGGTTCGGTCACTTGATTAGAGAAATAATAGAATGATTTGATTTAGACGCAAAATATCATCACCATCATCATCATCATATTCTCCCATTGAACACTCTTTAACTTCCTAAACAAGATAAAGTGAATATTTTTTTAAAAAAACAGCTATCCCTTGTAACATCTGTCTACGATACTAAAACATATCTCAATTGCAAGCTAAATACTCCAACTCAAACTTCGTGTGCGTATAAGTATATATATATATGTGTATATATATATATATATATATATATATAGCTAGAGAGAGAGGGGGTGAAATGGATAGATAGATAGATAGATAGATAGATAGATAGATAGATAGATAGATAGAGAGATAGAGAAAGAGAGAGAGATAAAGAATTTTGCAAACCAAGAAGACGAAATGAACAGGCTTTAATTAACAAAACACAGCAATTGTTTCTGTACAGTAATAAAAGTTGTCAGTCCCTGAGTTTACCATATACTATTACACAAATTATTTTATCAATACTTATTTAAGTATATATGATTCAGCAGCAGCTGTGTGCCTGCACCTCCTCAGGTGAGTAGCTTTGATGCTACTGATAGATTACGTCCAGTTGTTTATCGTTTTATGCGCAAAATGTTTTATACGAATTCTATATGCACTGATGTAGTTGCACATGTATATCCATTAAAAAGAACAACCCTGTTATAAGATAGCATATACGAGATTTTAAATGCACCCTATGAAGTTATTACTCAGATAATATTCAGCCTACATAAGGCGGCGAGCTGGCAGAAACGCTAGCACGCCGAGTGAAATGCTTAGCGGTATTTCATCTGTCTTTACGTTCTGAGTTCAAATTCCGCCGAGGTCGACTTTTCCTTTTATCCTTTCGGAGATAGATAAAATAAGTACCAGTTGTGTACTGGGTCGATCTAATCGACACGCCCCTCCTTGTGCCTATAGTAGAAAGGATCATTATTATTATTATTATTATTATTATTATTATCATTATCATTGAGGTAGCTAGCTATGCGAATCGTTAGCACGCCGGGTGAAATGCTTAGCGGGATTTCGTCCGTCGCATCTTTACGTTCTGAGCTGCCGACGTCGACTTTGTATTTCATCATTTCGGAGTCGATAGAATAAGTACCAGTTGAGTTCTGGGGTCGATGAAATTGACGTGCCCCCTCCCTTAAAAAGTAAAAAAAAAAACCTTGTAGCTATAGCTGAAAGGGTTATTATAGGTGGCGGTACTTAGCCGATATGCCGTACAATTGGCTTGATCCTCAAGTGCCACCAGTTACGTGTTCACACGGAGTAATGTGTAGCCTGAAGAGGGATATAGTTGAGCTGCCTGAACAGGGCTATAGCGTATTATACAGGAATATAAAGTTCAAGCCTATGTTTTTTCTCTCTTTTAAGTTTTATTTCAAAGACTCAGTAATTTAATCTACAAAATGTATTCTTTCTTTATTACACATTCCTCTGAGACTAACATACGACACAAATTTGGAACTATCCTCTAATAAAGCAAGTTAATTTGTCTTATCAGCTACGGCCAGAAAATTACATAAGCAGATCACAGTCTTTCACAAACGCCCGTTAAAACGTATAGATTAATAGCGGGCCAGGAGGGGGGGGGGAAATGAGCGGTGAATTTTGTTGTTATTTTTGTTGTCTTTTTTCTTTTTTTTTCCATTTATAATGTTATTTCGTATTCCCAATATATTTTTCATTAATATCAACCTAACTTTCTGCCTCCTTATCGAAGTTACCAGTCACAAACATATCGGAGACTCCACAGTCACTTTTTAAAACACACACACATGCTCACGCACGCACAAACACACACACACACACACACACACATATACGTACGCATGTATGTATTATGTTCTTTTCTGTTTCTGATTATTAAAATTCTTCTTCGGAAGAAGAAAGTGGTTTCTAACAAAGATACAGGCACAAACCCCTATCGTTGGAATGAAGATACCGGAAACAATGCCACGTTTTAAACTTCAGAAAAGTCTTGCATATGTTTACTGTTCCGCTTACAGATTGCATTTGTAATATGCGAATCAGCAAGGACGGAGGAAATGCGGCTAAATATTTTACCCGGAGCGGTAACGATTCTGCACGCTCACCGCCTTGAATAATAATAATAATTATTATTATTATTATTATTATTATTATTATTATTATAGTCTTTACTCTAGGCACAAGGGGGAGGTAGCCAGTCGATTAGATCAACCTCAGTACGCAACTGGTACTTAATTCATCGACCCCGAAAGGATGAAAGGCTAAGTCGACCTCGGCAGAATTTGAACCCAGATCGAAAAGACAGAGGAAAAGCCGCTAAACATTTTACCCGGTGCTGTAACGATTCTGCCCTCTTGCCACCGTAAAATAACAAAAAACAACAACAACAACAACAACAACAATAACAATAACAATAATGATAACAATAATAATAATAATAATAATAATAATAATAATAATAACAACAATAACAACAACGATAGTAACACAAATCCATTAGTAATTTAACAAAAACATCACCATTACCAAAACCAAACTTACTTCGATAGATAAAAGCAGTTTTATTTATCTTGTCTGTGCATTAATAAAAATTCTTCATAACTATTTGACAAAACTTGTTCTCCTCTGTCACTATTTCGTATTCTCTTGAATGCAGACAATGGCCAAGGAAGACACTTTTGTAAATCTAAATTTCCTATCTACAACAATACAAGGCATTTAGACTACAATATTCATGTTGTTTTGTCTGCTGTTGATGATGTTGTTGTTCAGGTTTCTATTGAAAACTGAATGGTACCATTCATTTCTGCTACAATATATTTGCCAAAAGTCCAGATCAGACAATAATACAAGCAGGCATTCTAAAAACCGGAAACACATTAAGAACTTCCGTATATGAAGTTACGGGGGAACAATGAGAAGATGTCTATATTAATAAAAGTATTTCTAAACGTTATCCGAAACATAATCACAATAAAAATTCATAAGAAATATACGAACAAGCATTATCATCATCATCATCATCATCATCATCATCATCATCATCATTGTCGTTGTTGTTGCTGTTGTTGTGCACGACAGCGTATTTCCATTGAAACGAGACATTTAAGTCTACACAGGAGAAAGTAAAACCTGCTTTTCAAAGATAAGTGCATATGATACGTTGGACAGAGGATGATGCTGATGCTGTTGATGATGATGATGATGATAGTGATGATGATAATGATGTGTGCGTGTATGTGTGTGTGTATGAATGTGCGTGCGTGTGTGTGTGTGTATGGGTGTGCGTGGATATGTGTATGTAGATGGTAGAGTTTGCTCCTCTGCTTGCTATATATATACATATATTTATATATATATATAT
>NC_069004.1:29624827-29626708 GCF_001194135.2 Octopus bimaculoides
GTGGTGGTGGTGGTGGTGAGGCGCAAACACAGACACAAAGACACCCAAATTCATGTACAACAGGCTTCTTTCAATTTCTTTCTACTAAATCCACTCATAAAGCTGTGGTCGGTCCCAGGTTATTGTAGAAGACAGTGCGACTGAACCCGAAACCCTGTGGTTTGCAAGTTAACTTCTTACCACACAGCCACGTCTGCACCTATACGGTTTTACTCTGGGATTTTTGCATTCATTTTTATTTCTGATATTTCACTCTGGCGACTAAACTAGTTGAATACACTATCCAACTAAATATTACGAAATTGCAAATCTAAAACGGAAAAAGAAAATAGATCAAACAGTGGCAACAACAACAACAACAACAACAAAAGCAACAACATTCAACAGCAACTACACTAACAAGAATAACAACAATATCGATAAGAATAATAACAACGAAAATTACAAAGGAAGTTAGTAGAATGTTTCGCCATATTGAATTTTAGATTTCTTCTTCATTTTGTTACTACCGACATGATATGGCGGTTTAAACTATCAAAAAAAAAAAGAAGGAAAAAAAGGGTGCTTGCTAATTAAATCATTTAAAATTCATTATACCTGATCGATTTTTTCCTGCAATATTTCGATAATTGATATCAATGTTTACACTTAAACGTTATGATAATGCGTGCGATGTGATGAAGAGTGAATAGATAAATAAATAAACAAACGAATGAATAAATAAATAAATAAATAAATAAATAAATACAAAATATAAACAGCTCGGCTTTGTCTTTGAAAATGGTGATGTGTTTGATTAGAAGCCCACCTGTATCTGATTCATCATAAAACAGCTACAATAAAGAAATATAGGATAATACGAAACGATAAAGATTACAGCAACGACAGCCTAATGCGATAGAAACCATGGCGTTTTTCCTTCAAGTCAGAAATCACGTGGTTAAGGAATCGCAGGTGTGGGTGCGCGATTAAAATTGCGGAAATAGGAATGTAAAGTGACGGGAACGCGAGAACGATGTGTGCTTCGTAACCAAGACGTTCTAAGTTCGATTTCTATGCTGGAATCATCGAGTATGTGTCTTTTATTATAATTTCGGATTAATCATTAAGTAACTTGGAAAGGAAATTGGGCAGTTGAAAACTGAAAGGATCTCAAAGAAGAGAGAGAGAGAGAACAAGCAAAGTAGCTAGTTAGAAAATCTGTCTAAGAGATATTAATTAGGAATAATTGTAAGGTTAGTGGATCCTTGAATCAGGCAGAATCTCATGATTAATATGCATACATGTGTAACTAAAACGATTATATAATTCTTAATAGATTAACTAATTCTTAATAGAAATCGTATTATTATTAAAATATAAATTAAATGGCTCATATGAATATAAGGTTTTATGTACAGATAACAGTACTATATATATTATATATAGTTTACCAAAACTTTAATTTAGGCACGTACCTCGCGAATACATGATTAATAGCTTATAAATGGTTAATTAATTTAATTTAAGTTAGAGATACAATGTTTTAATTTAATATTGGTTTTAACTTCACTAATTTCTTCATTTATTAATTTGATTTGTTAATATTTATGTTTTCCTTGATTAGACTGTTTATTTCTTTTCTTACAATTGTGCACTAATATCGATGACGTAATATCCAACTATGGTAATTAGTAAGCAGTTTTGATTCGTCATCATTTCGCAGCTTTCAACACTTTAACACACAAGCGCAAAAATCCATAGTAATAGTAACGGTTTTTTTTTAAATACTCCTGTTGCTAGAATACAAAGATCTCAGTCTATCAAAGGTCAAGTAATACGTTGGAATTTAGCTCGTTTCTAACAAATTCTCTCCCCTGACGAAATGCGCAATTTACTTTA
>NC_069004.1:29626806-29627833 GCF_001194135.2 Octopus bimaculoides
GTGTGTGTATGTATGTATGTATGTATGTATGTATGTATGTATGTATGTATATAGATAGAAAGATAGACAGATAGATAAATAGATAGAGAGAGAGAGAGAGAAAGAGAAAGAAAGAAATAAGGTTATGGTATTGGCTGTTTATTTCATGTGTGTGTGTGCGTGCGTGCGCGCGCATGTACCTGAAAGTTTGTTTTTGTGTCCATTTATATGCAAAAACCATTCAACGTTAAAGTGACGGATTCCTCAATAGTTTTAGTAAAAAAATATTCAGTAGAATTTAGAACAAAATCGTTTACAATGACTTGTTTTTATCTGGTTCTGTTTTACTTGGGTCCTTTTTGGTTATATATGGCCTTTCAAAAGTTGTTTCTTTATGTTGGGTACGAGTAGATGGTGCTATGTGAACAATAATTCACTGCGGTGTAGCTGGATCAAGTAGATGCAGTTTTCTAAGAAAGGAGTACAGGCAAGGATATGAGGCAGTATACGTTAGTGGGTTATAGGCTGCTGGAAAGTTAGGGCGAGGAGATTTATTTGGGTTTGATAGGGGAATTTTGTAATTGTTTAATTTTCAGTCAATCGTGAAACTACAGGTGCAAACAAATGTATTATATTCGTACATACACGCACACGCGCACACAAACACGCGTACGTGCGCACGCACGGATATGTGTGCGTATACGTGTCTAAGTATCTATTTTGGTGTAAGTATTGCTTGCTATTTCCGTTCGAAAGCATCGCTTCGTTTTCTTGTGAGAGTACACTATCGCAGGACAATACAGTTGTGCTGGCGCCCTTGTATTAAATTAAACAAACCGAATATTGCAAACGTGAGCGTGTGTGCGCGCGCGCACGTGTGTGTGTGTGTGTGTGTGTGTGTGTGTTTGTGTGTCTCTGTGTGTCTGTGTGTGTCTGTGTTTTATCATTTTAATCACTACAAAATGTCCCAAAAGTCAATATGGTGTTTGAAATTTTAATAACCTTTAATTAAAGCCATCTTAAATAATTAACATACAGAAATATTATT
>NC_069004.1:29628724-29630151 GCF_001194135.2 Octopus bimaculoides
ATTATTATTATTATTATTATTATTTTATGTTTGACTTGTTTTGCATTTATACAAGTTGGATCCAAGTCTCACCCAGAGACCTCAAGAGACAACAAGTTAGAAGTTCATATTATTATTATTATTATTATTATTATTATTATCATCATCATCATCATCATCATTATTATTGTTGTTGTTGTTGTTATTATTATCCTTATTATTGAAATATGCTGATGTAGTGTGGTGTTCTTGTAACACATTATATACATGACTTAGGAGAAAAAGCTATTATCGAGGATATAACTGTATTTTAAATAAAAGCTAACGTGGCCCCTCATGATTCTTTATGTAGTCACTCACTCGTCTTGGCTTGCAAGAAATAGCAGCCAAATTCTCCTTCAGCTCAAATCACTTTCCTATTCTGTGGAGGCGCGTGGCTTGGTGGTCAGGGAGTTGGACTTAGGATCGTAAGGTTGTGGTTTCGATTCCTAGACCGGGCGATGCATTGTGCTCTTGAGCAAAGCACTTCATTTCAGGTTGTTCCAGTCTACTCGGCTGACAAAAATGAGTAATCCTGCGACGGACCAGCATCCTATCCTGGTGGGGAATAGATACCCCATGGGAACCGGGAAACTGTCCCTTTATGAGTCGTAACTTTACCCCTTTTCTTTTCACTTTCCTATTCAGAATGGAAGAGTGCATTGGATGTTTCTGTCCTGTTTATAGTATGACGTCGTTGTAACTGACGGAGTGCTACAAATATATTTTTTTATTTATGCGCCCTTTTCAAGCCTAGCCAGGCTCATGGGCCCGGTTTCCCCATTTCTATGGCGCATGTTTTCTCCCCAGTCCATCGCAGCTTTACTCAAGAAACTGGAAGAAAGAGTGAGAGAAATTTGGGGCGAAAGAGGTACAATAAGAGTCCCCACCACCCACTGCCGGAGCCTCGTGGAGCTTTAGGTGTTTTCGCTCAATAAACACACACAATGCCCGGTCTGGGAATCGAAACCGCAATCCTCCGACCGCGATTCCGCTGCCCTAACCACTGGGCCATTGCGCCTCCACACAAATATATATATATATATATGGGGAGAGAAACAGAGAGAAGTAGAAACTCATAGCTAGATATACAAATATCTGCAGATATATACACATATAGAAATATATGCATACATACATTCATAGTTGTGCATATGTATTTCTTTATTTACTTGTGTGTGCGTGATGTTTGTGTGTGTGTCTGCATGACTGCGTGTATGTGTGCACCTATGTGGAAAGAGACACACAGGTAAGAACAAATGTTATCTATTTTCTAACCATTAAGAGCTATGTATATGTCTATGCATGTGTGTGTGTGTGTGTGTGTGTGTGTGTGTATGTATATTTATATATATATATATATATATATATATATATATAATAGATATAATAAATATATAATATATATA
>NC_069004.1:29631741-29634311 GCF_001194135.2 Octopus bimaculoides
ATATATATATATATATATATATATATATATATATATATATATATATATATATATATAGAGAGAGAGAGAGAGAGAGAGAGAGAGAGAGAGAGAGAGATTTACATACCGACCTAAATATATATATGTTTGTATATGTGTAAAAATAGATATATTTGTGTGTATGTATGTAAGCATGTATGTATGTGTATGTATGTATGTACGTATGCATGTATGCATGTATGTAGTTATGGATATATGCATATATGTATGTATGTGTGTATGTATGTATGCATGTATGTATGTATATACGTTTGTTTGTATGCATGTTTGGGTGTGCATGTATGTATGCATGTATGTATGTACGTATGAATGTACGTACGTATGTATGTATGTATAGGGAGAGGAAAAATGTCAGATTGACTAAAGAGGAAAGAGTGAAAGTGAAAGTAGAAGTACATTATAAATAGTAATTAGAATATAAGAATAGGTTTATTGAAAGAGAAAGCAAGCAAGAGAATGAGTCACTGTGTGAGTTGGAAGGGGAAGGCAGCGCGAGAGAAAGACAATGGTTGATTATATTTCTCAGATTACACAAGAGAAATGAACAGTCTGAATGTTTACTATGTGATAGGCTACGCCGGTCGAAATCATTCAGAAAAGTTCTATACATACCTACACACAGATAAATACATATAAACATGTCGTAAAGTTTCTGCATATACTGAGATATATCCATCAATGTGTATACATATGTCTTTGTATAAGTATGTATATATGGTTATATATATTTTTGTATATACATGGTTATATATGTTTATGTATATAGTTTAGTTAAACGAGCATAAAATATGCAAAAATGACTCACTACCGCCAGAAAGTTTCATACCGTTAATGCTATTTCAGAAATTGACTTCGAGATTTCGCCAGTTTTTGGTCTCCTCTGTCGAGGCGAATCTTCTGAACTACTGCAAATAAAATTAATAAAGTAGTAGCTGTGTGGTAAGAAGCATGCTTCCCATCCACATGGTCCCGGGTTCAGTCCCACTGTGTGGCACTTTCGACAAGTGTCTTCTACTATAGCCGCGAGCCGACCAAAGACTTGTGTGTATTAAGACACGTGGCTTAGTGGTTAAGGTATTCGACTCGCGATTGTAGGGTCGTGAGTTCGATTCCCGGCTGCGCGTTCTGTCCTTCAGCAAGACACTTTATTTCACGGTGCTCCAGTCCACTCAGCTGTCAACAATACAGGTACTACCTGTAGTACCTGTATTTCAAGGGGCCAGCCTTGTCATACTCCGTGTCACGCTCAATCTCCCTCAGAAGTGTGTGAATCAGTACGCGTGTCTGTGGAGTATTCAGTCACATGCACATTAATCTCACAAGCAAACTCTTCCGTTGATCGGGTCAACTGGAATCCTTGTCGTTCTATTTGCTACTCCGTCCGTTATGACGTGTATACTAATTGATCCGATGAACATAACAGCCCGCTCGTGAAATTAACGTACAAGTGGCTGAGCACTCCGCAGACATGGGTATCCCTATCGTAGTTCTCGGGAAGATTCAACATGACACAGAATGTGACGAGGTTGACCTTTTGAATTACATGTACAATTCTTGTTTGCCAGCTATGTGGACTAGAGTAACGTGAAATAAAATTTCTTGCTCAAGGACATAACGCGCTGCTGAGTATCGAACTCATGACATTATGATCGTGTGCCGAAACTATAACCACTAAACCACACATCTGTATGTTTGTATCTTAAATGCCACGGAAATCGTTATTTAATAAGGCCCTGTGTCAAGACCGCATATTAATTGAGGAATGATTGTTCAATATTTCTTATGCAAAAATTCGTAAAGAGAAGATCACACGATGCGGCCAGTTATGTGTTTTATCAGCATTCTGAATAACGAATAAGCCAACGCGACTATGAAACACATTCACTTGTAATACAGCATACCACTCACCTGTTTACGACTGAAAATATAAATGTTTCTACTAATTAGCAAGCCATAACACAAAACGAACGGCAACCCGCTTTTCAGCCTGTAAAACCGCGAAGTCAAACAAAACCGTACCCGCTAAAGCATACGCGTAAGTTTTAAAGGGTTAACAGCACGAAGTGAAACCATAATTTTATAGCACACAAGCTCTGAAATAATATTTTACTTGGTACTTTCAGAGTCATCAACCAGTAATGATACGGTTTACAGCAATAATTTCGGTCCCGCTGCTTAATTTTATTACATTTAGCTTCATGTACAACAGATGGTATATACCTCACGTACTAAAACGAATCATATTCACCGAACAAAACAGCGTTGATGGCGGTCGTTTTATCGATTTATTTTGTACTACTTGCTAGAACAATCGACGTTCATCTAATTAAATTGTTTTAATTGTTTATATATAATACTACTTACAATTAAGCGTTAATGCATTCCGTCATTATAAGTGAAAGTAAGTAAACTAAAGTGCAACGGTTTTAAATTAAGTGTATAGTTTGAAAATTTGCCTTAGGAATAATTTTTTATGAAACCCGGTGGCAAATCAAAACGTTCAACAAAATGTCTAACAATCTACGTTTTGT
>NC_069004.1:29635913-29638138 GCF_001194135.2 Octopus bimaculoides
TGTGTGTGTGTGTGTGTGTGTGTGTGTGTGTGTGTGTGTGTGTGTGTGTGTGTGTTACGAAAGTATCATTTATCAATTCAGACAACCCCCAACAACTGATGGCTGTAGTGGATGTACCGGCTGACTTGTTTACTTCAAAATTCATTGAAGATGGTCGTGTCTTGAATGAGATCGAACAAAGCAATGTCCCTGACATTTGGAGACTGAATAGCAAGATGAGTCCAGCATCACTACACACACTTCCATCCCCGAATAACCACCATCCCTCCCTTCCTTTCCATCAACTTCTCCTTCTCCCCACCAAATACTCACAGAAATATCTCATAATTCATTCAACCTTCACACTGGTCAAAAGGGATAAACAGCCCTCTTTTAAACATCCATTAATGCTATATCGCCTGAAGAAATGAATCCATGAATATGATCAAAGAAAGCCTACGGATAGTACGGACTACATTGTAACCATCATTTCGAAGGATGTGGTTAAAAAAAAAAATTGGGAAAATCCCCGAAAAAGTTTTTCCTACAAATTTCTTTACAATTGTAATATATGCCGTTTGAAAGGGTTTTGTATAAATTCTCATTAAAAGATACCCGTTTTCCTGAAAGTTATGAGGGAATAAATTCAGATTGTGTGAATTTTCCACCACGTCGGAAAAAATTCTTTCCCATAAATCCCTATATACTATGAAGCCACAACATCTAAGTGGTATTCGTAGAAAATTTTGCTAAAAAGTATCCATTTTTCTGGATTTAGGAGTCAACAAACTCAGGGGCGTATACATCTGTAGTAATGCGCTTTTATTTATCCGATTTTTCTCATTTCATGTTTATTTCATTCATTGTTTGCAATGTTCTCTCTCCTTTTCTCTGTCTCTCACACACTGCAAAGTTTACAGATGGGCTCCTGAATTGCAATCGCTTATGTTGTTTTGAGGGATAGGTAAAACTTGACAAATTGCTTCTCACTCCGTTGTTGGACTACCGTGATGTTTGCTTTAAAGAGAGAGATTACGACTGTGACAAAATAATGAAAGCAATATCTACTAAGCAAGTGAACACTATTATACAAAGAAATAATTAGACCTAAAATATAAAAATTATTAGAATTTGATTTGATTTGATTTGATTTAACAATCGTACAGCAAAAGCGCACCCCAGTGACCATCCGCAGTTCTCAAGCTAGCCAGAATGCAGAGACTATCGCTTGTATGCTGCGAGGCTGCGTATATTTTTATAAGGATTTAAGTAATCGTACCCTTCACCAAGGGACAGAAGAAAATATGAACGTACCTGATCTTAACAACTGATTCAGATGCGTATGATCTATGCAGGAAAAGGCAGAAATGATCAAGAAACTACGTGATGCTGAGAGCTTTACTGCTGCGAGCCACGAGCTTGGGGTCAATGACTTTACCATATGTTCCGTTTATAAAGAGCATGAAGATGACTCATTTATCACTGATTCACATATCACGGTGGGGTTTTACTATTAATTATTTTTTAACCAAACACCCTCGATAAATGAACGTGTATGTATTTGTCTATGAACAATGTCTGGTCCATTTGCAACGGAAGATTCCACTAAGCTATTATTTCAATACTTAAACAAACGTAATGGATGATGAAAATTTGCAGCAGAGCAACAAAACCGTAAACGTGAAAAAATACAAATTATACATTTATATTTATTTATTCATTCATTTATTTATTTACTGTTTTTGTTTTTGTTTTTTGTTGTTTTTTTTGTTATTTCCTACTGATAATCACTTTTATCGTCCATGCTGCAACGATATATTGTACATCAAAATGTATTTGTCTAATAAAATAAACTAACATTGATATCTCTGCATAGCCTCACACCTGTAGTCGTTAATCCGACATCGAGATGCCAACGGACAAAAAAAATATTATTCCAAACTCACCAATTACCCGAAAAATTACAAATTCAATTCTTATCTGTTTACTGCCACGTCATTTTGTCAAAAAAAGATAAAAACTAATGGCGCTGTAAATCGCTTATCAACATCGTACGGCTCTACGTTCGTTTGTTTGTTTGTTTGGAGCAATAAATAAATACGGCAACTGTTGTTATTTAGCTTATGTCGCTATATTGCTGTTTCTTACTGAACACGTAATAGTATATGTGTCTACGTGTATACACATTATGTTTGTACGGGTGTCAGTATAATTACATATATATGTATATATATATATATATATAT
>NC_069004.1:29638832-29639360 GCF_001194135.2 Octopus bimaculoides
TCCGGGTTCAGTCCCACTGCATGGCACATTGGGCAAGTGTCTTCTAAAATTATCGCGGGCCGACCAAAGCCTTGTTAGTATATTTGGTAGACGGAAACTAAAAAAAGCTTCAATTTCCAATGTATTTTTTCTGAAAAATATCATGTGTGTGTGTATTTTACCTTTAGCATTTGTCAATCATTCGGCTGCGGCCATTCTGGGGTGCTGCCTTGAGGAGTTTTTTGTCGAATGCGTCGACCCCAGTACTTAGTTACATTTCAAATCTGGTACTTATTCTATCAGTTCTTTTACCAAACCGCTAAGTTACTGGAAGTAAACACACCACCAACACCAGTCGTCAAGCAGTTGTGGAGGACAAATACAGACGCAAAGACGCACACACACATACACACATACATACATTCATACATATGCACAGATACACATAGATACAAATGCACATATACACATACGCAGACATACATATACACGCACACATACATACATATACACACACACATATATATCTATATATATATATATATATAT
>NC_069004.1:29640002-29642727 GCF_001194135.2 Octopus bimaculoides
CGCTAAGCATTTCGCAGGGCGTGCTAACGTTTCTGCCAGCTCGCCGCCTTTACGTGTAAAATTAATATTACAATGCAACTTGGCATGGAAACGTTTAGAAACAAATCTTGAAATATTCTACACAATATCTCTGAAAATGTAATCTTACTTCACAGAATTTTTGAATCACTGAAATTAGGTTTCTCGGGAGTTTTTATAATATGATGCAGATTAGAATGAAAGAATTTAGAAATAAAAAAGGAATCTTGAAAATTCCAGACACAATTTCCAAAAATATAAATCTTACGTTACAATATTTTCGGTCGACAGCATTTAGGATGTACAATAAACAAAAATGGAAGTTTCTATGGGAATTTGCAGGTACTTAATAATGTGGCACAATTTAGAATGAAAAAATGTAGAAAAAATATTGAAAAATTCTAGGCAAAAATCTCTGAAAAATGGCTTTTATATTCCAAGATTTACAATTTAGTTTTTATAGTAACGAAAAGGGAAGGTTCTATGGGAGACTGCGTGTAATTAATAATATGAGGCTGATCGGAATGAAAGAGTTTGGAAAAAGAATCGCGAAAAATTTCAGACAAAAAATAAATCTGACGTTACAATATTTTCGATCCTGTACGTTTAGGTTTAATGCTAACCAAAATTGGAAGTTTCCATGGGAACAAGATCTAAATTGCATGAAACCATCTAATGAGTCTGGGTGCATAAAAGTTAATTGAATTAAATTTTACAAAGTTGCAGCAATTTACATAACTAAAACCAGACGCTTTTTCAAAAATACCATTTAAAAATCCCTTAACAGAATTTTTAAGAAAAAAAAAATTATTCCATGATTATATAACATGTCACCCTACAAAACATGTTATTTAGGAGTAGAAAAGAAAAAAAATATGAGTAATTGATTATTTGACTGCGCAACACAGGAAAACCTGAAATACATCGTCTGTCAATTCTTGGAGATTTCTATCGATTTTTTTTTATTCTTTAGCTAAAGTTTTATTACCGCTTGTTGAATGATGTAATAGTGCCAACGTGTGATAGAGGAAGAAGGCGGGAGGGAAACCCCAGGAGAGCTGACACCTGCCGAATTTGCATTCAGTAATGACTGGCACCTAATAGAGTCATGAAGAATATCAAGTATTATGAGTCTCTCCATTTTCTGTGCCAAATTCTTTCTGCATTTATTTTTCATGATGTATGATCGAAGAATGGAATTTTTAAAACACGGCTAAGTTGTGCAAGTTTGACGTGAAGTAGCTGCAGATAAGCGTGGTAACATTGATAAATTAACAAATGAGGTTCTTGCAAAATAAGGTGAACACAAACGCACACACATACATACGCGCATGTACATATATATAGAGATACTAAAAGAGAAAGACACATGTGTAAATATATATATATATAAAAAGATACATACATACATGCACACACACACACACATGTAAATATATATCGGGTAGCATAGAGATTCTTTAATGGCTGCGGACATTCCAATAAAATATAAAGCGTAACATTTACATTTCCCTGAGCAATTATTAAATTCTACGGACGCATATACCTATCTTGAAACTTTAATAAATGTATGTATGCATGTTTGTGCATGTATATTCATACACACACATATATATATATTCACACACACACACGCAAACACATATTTATATATATATATATATATATATATATATATATATATATATATATATATTTATATATACATAGTATTGCTTATGGGAACTTTAATGTGAGGCTCTCCTCATTGGTGGGTATTCGTTGCTAGGCATGGCAGCTGTTTGACCTCGCTTGCAATATATAGAAAACACAGTGTCATACACTCACTCATTTTGAAACTAGGAAACTAGTCAGTTAGAAAATCTCTGTTCGAGATAGAAGCAGTATACAAACCAAAAAGTATTGTTTATGGCCATGTTAATGTAGCTATCTTCTAAGAGATGACGATATTACCATTTTAACACCAGGAAGACATCTCCGCCAGCAGTTTTATTC
Source organism: Octopus bimaculoides (assembly GCF_001194135.2). NCBI lineage: Eukaryota > Metazoa > Mollusca > Cephalopoda > Octopoda > Octopodidae > Octopus > Octopus bimaculoides. Next base: position 29,642,016 of record NC_069004.1, read on the forward strand.
AATGCCCTTCTCGCACCCGATAGTTATTGCAAGCGGAAGGTAACTCCTGACGCCCTAGCTCCAAGACCACCAGATCCCGTGATTTCGATCTGTATTAGATCTCTTCGGTGGCGGGTACTCGTTGGCAGGCATGGCAGTAGTTTGATCTCGCTTGCAATATATAGAAAACACAGAGTCATACCATCACTGATTTTATAAGTAGGAAACTTGTGTGTTTATGTGCATATATGCGTGTGTGTAAGAGTGCATACAATGCTAAATTTGGCGATTTCTACGTCTCCTTTTTCTTAGTGAAAATTCAACGGTCTTGTGGAAAAGAACGATTAAAGTTGTAGGTGAGAAACATTTTGCTGACATGCTAGGAGAGGAAACCATCTTAATACTGGAAACGATTTATCTGTATCATGATGATTCACACTGGGTGTCAAAATACCGATACCATGACTGCTGCTCAATTCTCAGTGAACACTGCAAAAGCTGTAAGACGTGAAGTCAGAACATTTTTTTCTCTCTTTGTTTCTTCCATTCTCTCTCCATTATTTTTTCCCTCTTAATCCTTTCCTTCGAAGAACGCAAGCTCAAAGCGTAAAAGTAAAAGGCTTTTCCATTTCTCTCCAACGCTAAACTAAGGCATCTGCTTCTTGTTCCTACACCTGTCTTCGTCTCTTGCTTTCTGTAAATTTGAACTATATATATATATATATATATATAT
>NC_069004.1:29649173-29655953 GCF_001194135.2 Octopus bimaculoides
TATATATATGCGTATGTATGTAAATTTACCTATATATATGTATATATATTTATACATATACATATACACGTGTGTGTGTGTGTGTGTGTGTGTGTGTGTGTGTGTGTGACGGGGGAAAGGAAAATGTAAACGTATATAGATGTGCGTCAGTGTGAGTGTATACATATGCATAAACGTATATATGGACGAAAAAGAGGATGAAGGAAAAGGAAAAGAAACTAGAAGAACAACATCAACAAGAAGAAAGTATCGTATGCGTGTGTTTGCTCATGTATATGTACACGCATGCGTTCACTACGTAACAATAAGGCCACACAAGCAATATGCGAAAGCAGATCTAATGTTTATTACACATTAACAACACTAAAAATAAATTTATGTCGCTTTGCAAAATAATAATATTGGTCTGTAACTATGAGACTACAATTTCGCAATTGATGAGACGTACTTCATACATCATAGTGTTGCCAAATCGTAACCCGTATTACAAATTAGTAGAACGTCTGCTATAGATTTTGGCGATAAATCTATGAAGAACTCTAACAATCATGACAGAATTATGAATGAATATTTAATGTTTTTTTATGGTTAGATGTTGAGTGTTGGTTACGCTAGAACTTCAGAAATGTATGTTGTTATACATGAATAAAAGTTTTAATAAAATTTCAACAAAATCTCTCTCCGTCCCCTCCTCTCTCTCTCTCTCTCTCTCTCTCTCTCTCTCTCTCTCTCTCTCTCTCTCTCTCTCTCTCTCTCTCTCTCTCTCTCTCTCGCTATATGTATATACGCTGTATGTATATGTATACGTATGCATACATATATATATATATATATATAATTAATAATATCAAGGGTAATAAGAAATATTAGAAATTTCTACTACCAGTGGCCTAGCGTGTAAAAATTTAGTCAATAGACTATATATTATTCATATATATACAGTGTACATTTAAACACATAAGAGATATCCATCATAGGATTCCTTGCACACTAGACAGAACAGCTATGTTTATTTTTAACTTGTTTCAGTTATTAAACTGCGGTCATGCTTGGGCACTGCCTTCAAGAGCTTTTAGACTGATTTGGAACGTAGCTGTTCTTTCTACCCTGCAAGGAATCCTATGATGGATATCTCTTATGTGTTTAAACGTACACTGTATATATATGAATAATATATAGTCTATATATATATATCGCCTGTCAGTACAGAGACTTGTGCTTCTTTGCGTTTTGACGGTTTTTACCTCTTAATTCTTTCTAGCAATGTAAGTGCAACCCTGCACCGTCAATGACAATAAGTGACAAATAAATTCTTCCTTTTTGGTGTTATATTGATTATAACCACCTTCATTAGATAGATAGATAGATAGATAGATAGATAGATAGATAGATAGATAGATAGATAGATAGATAGATAGATAGATGCATACGACGGTGGTTTCGACACAGTTTCCTTCTACCAAATTCATTCGCGAGGCGTTGGTTCAGCCAAGGCTTTAGTAGGAGCCACTGCACCATAGTACCGAGAAAGCAGTGAAACGGAACTAGAATCCACGAGACTAAAAAGCGTGTTTCGTAAGCTCACAACCATACGCGTTGAAGACAGTTGGCAAAATGTTATAATTGAAGAGGTGACACAAACATAAATTTCAAAAAGCGTGAGAAAACCTCATATCTGATGCAGTAACAATTTTTTATGTGAGAAGTTCTGCTGCTTTGGTAAGCAGACGCAGACGTTGCCTGTGTGGCAAGAAGTTTTCTTTTCCAGCCACATGGTTGAGGGTTCTGTTCCACAGCGTGGTACCTTGGGCAAGTGTCCACACAGCTACGCCTACACACACACACACACACACACACACACACACACCACATGCATATGTACGTATATACGACGGTTTCGACACACAGTTTCTGTCTACCAAATTCACTTGCGAGTCATTGGTTCAGTCAAGGCTTTAGTACGAGACACTCCACCATAGTGCGGTGAAGGCAGCGGGAATGAACCAGAAACCACATAACTACAAAGTGTGCTTCGTAACCACACAGCCATACGTGTTAAAGACAGTTAGCAAAATGTTATAATTGAAGACGTAACACAAGCATAAATTTCAACAGCCGAAAGAAAACTTCATATCTGCAGGTTTAACAATCTTTTATGTGAGCATTTATTTCACAAGAAATTCTTGTTTATGGTGCTTTGGCAAACAGGTGCATGTGTGGCTGTGTGGTAAGTAGCTTGCTTCCCGACCACATGGCTCGAGGTTCAAGGTTTAGTCCCACTGTGTGGCACCTTGGTCAAGTGTCCTCTGCTATAGCCTTGGGTCGACCAAAGCCTTCTCAGCAGATTTGGTAGACGGGAGCTGAGAGAAACAAGTTGTATATATATATATATATATATATATGCGCGTGTGTGTGTATGTGTGTGTGCGTTTGTGTGTGTGTGCGTGTGTGTGCACATGCGTGTGTATCTGTGTATGTGTGTTTGTGTCTATGATTGTCCTGCGCCACCGCTTGATGACTGGTATGGGTGTGTTTGCATCTCTGTAACATAGCAGTTTGGCAAAAGCGTCCGATTGAATAAGTATCAGATGTATATACATATATATCTGTTCAATGAAAGATACATTTTATTGTGAAAAGAAAATGGAATCTGTGGCTTCAGACTTTTAAGCCATTTTATTTCTTCGAAGGAGGGTTTGATGCAAAACGTCTAATCTCACCGGAAATACATCACAAATGTGTTTATTTATTAGAAATTGTATCATTTAAAAAACTTGGTCTGGTTAATAGCTAATTGGATTGAGAAATTTCTTTAGCAATCAGTCAGACGTATGAATCAGAATAATCCATATATGATTCCAGTATTTTTAACGATGCCACATATCCCAAAGATCCATCTTGATAACATTGAAAATGGTGAGTTTTAATTCAATAGAAATAAATGACAGAAAAAATATATTCAAGATAAAGAACTTTAAATTCGGGATATTCAGAAATTGTAAAAACGGTAAAAAGCGTAAGAAATCTCTTGCTGATACCAATCTTAGTATTCTAAAGACCATTTAATCGAATATTTTCATAGTTCTTCGAAAAATATCTTATTAAATGGTTCCAAGATAGTCGCAATAAATTCTTGTTATAGCTCCCAATTTTCCTATAGACGCCTTTCTTTTAATTTGGAGAATATATATATATGCATATTCATATATATATATATATATATATGTGTGTGTGTGTGTGTACGTATATATGTACGTATACATATACTAATAAAACAGCTATTTGAGGAACCATTTAATAGCAGAACTGAAGGAAATAGCTAAAAACAAGTATTTCGTTTGAAAATGCATTTGAAAGCAGTTTCAAATTTCGATGATAAAGAAGACGACGTTCTTTATCTTGTGTTTTTGGAAACTACTATAATACCGAAGTTACATGTGGAGATTTTGGAATTAGTATTCACTGGGTGTGGGAGGGGGGTATTTTCATTGAAGAGATATTCTCATCGTTTTAAAGAAATAATGTAATTGATACCGAATTTAAAAGAAATCTTACAAAATGGCGAATGATACAGAAAGGAATTTAAATCATATGCATTCACGGTTGGTAATAACGGATATATAAGCTTTATATGAATCTAGTTACAGCATTAATATAACAAAATATCAATAATTTACTATGTTTCTGTATATAACTTATCGTTATAACTTTACTATAGTATGATACTATGCTAGTCTCGTGGTTGGAAGATTTGGGTTCAAATCCTCTCTGTGTAATAATAATGGTTTCAAATTTTAGCACAGGGCAAGGAGTTTTTTTACGGCGGGTTGGGTGAAATTCGATTACAACGACTCCATTGACCAACTAGTACTTATTTCATCGACCCCGAAAAGATAAAAGATAGAGTCGACCTCGGCGGAATTTGAACTCAGAACGTAAAGTAAAAACAGTAGAAATGCCGCTAAGCATTTCGCTCGGCGTGCTAACGTCTCTGCCAGCCTGTCTCACATCTTCCTATAACAATAGCCAACTGCTCTATGAGGTTGCAATTTGAACTCAGGATGTAGGGAGCCGGAATATACATCGTAATATATTTCTGCCGACACGCCAACAATTCCGTCGTTCTCTCACTCGCAACATGAAATGAAGGGTTTTACTCTCGCCGCCCGATCCGGTAATCTAATCCATGAATGATTTAGCAGCCAAATCACTAGGCCACACGGCATTACATTTGTGAATATATTATATATATATGTGTGTGTGTATATACAGGTTTGGCCAAAAGTCACCCGACTCTAAATCAAAATTCCATAAATACTTAATATTCAATTTTATTTATTCATTCTAATTATGAATGTTTAATAATTGAATGCTATGAGTTAAAATCACTCCCCCCACACCGCCACAGCATTTATCTATTTATTAGCGAAGTCTCATATAAAATTATTTTGTGTTTTAATCTTGGAATTAAATGGGGTCTTGATTTACAGTCAGCATTTACGTTTTCAAAACGTATAAAATCATTTTTTTTTTTCCTTTCCTGCCAAAAGTATTTCATTTGAATATCTCTATATATTTTTCTATCCCAGTTTTCTATATTTTATCTTACGTCGCTTCTTATTTTTACAACTAAACATTGTATCAAAAAGTTCCTTCAGTTACGCAGTTTATTTTTATCTAATTCAACCGTGTTTTCATGAAAGAGCTGACATATTCTTCCTTGGGATTTTGTCCGATATAAAAACAAAATTTAAAAAAAAACTGTTTAAATCTGTTGTATATTTTCCAACAGAAACCTGTGTGATTGTTGACAAACTGACGACAAGAATTGGTGTTGTCATGGTAACAGGTATTGCTAGTGGTGTGATTACATCATTGTTCCGAATATCGTTGCTACCATCATCAAGATAGCTGATTACATCCTGGTTTCTAATTAGTCGTTTTAGCTCTTGTTGCAGGTAGAGTGGTTATCTCTTAAATAATCGCTGGCGAAGTAAAAGCTGCAGTTACTGTTACGATGAGATGGAGGGAGGAAGGGAAGGAGGAAGGGGTGAGTAAATAAGGGAGGGAGGGGGGAAAGGGGAATGAAAGAGAGAAGGGGTGAGTGAAGGAGGAAGGGAAAGGCTGAGACAGGGAGTGAGCGAATGAGGGAAAGAGTGAGAACGTGAGTCATGGAATGTGTGAATGGAGGAATGAGTGAGAGCGTAAACCATGGAATGAGTGAAGGAAGGAATGAGCGAGATCGTAAGTCATAAAATGAGTGAAGGAAGGAATGAGTGAAGGAAGGAATGAGTGAAGGAAGGAATGAGTGAAGGAAGGAAGGAGTGAATGAAGGAATGAGTGAAGGGAGGAATGAGTGAAGGGAGGAAGGAGTGAATGAAGGAAGGAGTGAAGGAAGGAATGAGTGAAGGGAGGAATGAGTGAAGGGAGGAATGAGTGAGAGCGTAAGTGACAGAGTAGGTGAATGAGTGACTTAGTAAGGAAAAGGGGGGAAAGAAAGAGGAATGGAGTGAATGAGTGAATGGGGAAGGAAGGAAGGAAGGAAGGAAGGAAGGAATGAAGGGAATAATGGAAAGAGGGACGAATGAATGTGGGAGGAAAGAAGTGAGTGATAGAATGAATGAAGAATGGCGTAGGAAGGGAGTGAATATGTGCGAGTTAAATGAGGGAATGAGTAAATAAATGGTTGAGTGTGAGATGGGGACTGAATGAGTGAGAGAATGAGTTTGATGGGAGTGAATGCGTTAGTGAATGAGTGAGAGAGTGAGAAAGTGAGAGTGGGAGTGGCTGACATTAAGTGTGATGCTGGCGGTTGTGGTGGCGGTGGTGGTAGCCATGGTAGTGGTGATAGTGGTGGTAGTGGTGGTAGTGGTGGCGATGGTAGTAGTAGTGGGGTGAGATGGGTGTTGTGGTAGTAGTGGTGGCGGTGGTGGTATTGGTGGTAGTAAGATCATTTGAAAAGGGCATCTTTACACTTGCTATTGGGTCCCTTGTATCTAGGATTCACGGCACCACACTAGGATATCTGAATGTTGGCCCCAAAAAACACTTGCTTACTTCGACTCCAGTACTTCACATTCTTATCTTCGAGTCTGGGGATTCATAGGGCATAAACGACTGAGATCACAACGCTTCCCGCTGAGCAGGACACTAGTCCGTCCCCGGGTTACCTATTCACGACTAAGAGGACTGAAATGAAGGGTTTTGCCAAATCACACGATGTATTGCTTGGTCTGGTCCGGAAATCAAAACCTTGATGTATGCCAAGCACCTTCATTTGTAGTCGACTAGAATATTTTATCAATACTTGGTAAAATATAATGAAAAGTAAAATTGACCTTGGTAGAGATCGAACTCAGAACGTAAAGAGTTACAACAAAAACAGCGTTAGCAACTCGGCCAATCCAATGACAATTCGGCTCTCTTCACTAACAGCTTGCACTCATTTTCTCAGCCTATCTCCTCGCTCAGTTTGTGCCGCTTAACAAATAGCTAAACTCGTGCAATGAAACACGTAAAATATGCACACATCTACACACACACTCACAGGTACACGTGTGCATGCTAAAGTACGTAGGTATGTAAGAAGGCGCATAACTTCACGCAAGTGTAATGCCAACATCTATAATTAGGTGCGTAAATACAATAACAATGACTCCATCTTTGCTATAGAATGGAAGAGGCATGCTCGAAAGATATATGGTGGCTTCTTTTGAATACACGTTACAATAGACATAATGTATATATATGTATGTACATATATATATATATATATATATA
>NC_069004.1:29657012-29657678 GCF_001194135.2 Octopus bimaculoides
CACACACACATATATATATATGCATCTGTATATATATATATATATATATATATATATATATATATATATGAACACACACATACATATACATGTATACATGTATATATATATATATATGTATACGTATGTATACATGCATATTCATATATGCATGCAGATCATGCATATATCAATATATACAAGTATACCTTTTTTATATTCATGTGTGTATGTATACAAGTGTACCTGTATCTTTAGACACAAATGTGATATTACCACAAAGAGAGCGGGCGTATACAGTATACAGTAGGTATAACACTTATTGATCTTTTGATTTTTGCTGCTTTAGGTAAGTAAGTCATGTGTCAGGAAGCTACGCCGGAAATGCTCACCGCACCGGAAGTGTTGACATATTGTAGGGCAATATGGCTGCGGGTTGAAAAATGTCATTTATGTTGCCATAAACTTAGAAAATAATTCAATTAAAACTGTAAATGGAAAAAGTGTTGGATGTGAAAGAAAACACTGCAATTTTAATCTCCAACAGACTCTTGTATTCAGGTAGTGTGTCAGGAGGAATACAGCGTCTGTGTGTGCGATTAAAAAGTATATACGTTGGCATAACATCAAGTATCATGTGTGTGTGTGTGTGTGTGTGTGTGTGTGTGTGTGTGTGTGTGTGTGTGT
>NC_069004.1:29657859-29659235 GCF_001194135.2 Octopus bimaculoides
ATATATATATATATATATATATATATATATATATATATACATATATATATATATACATATTTATGCGTGTGTGTGTATGTATATATATATATATTTATGTATATATGCGTGCGTATATGTATATATTTATATATGTATATATGCATATATATGTACATCTGTATATATCTACATTTATTTACATCATGAGAAATACACACCATTTTTGAGGCTATTTGATGACTGAGATGTTTATAAACATGTATTCCTATCTCTCGATCCATCTATCTATCTATCTACCTATCTATCTTTCTATGCATGTATGAGTGTGCATTTGTGGATGTGTGTGTATACATTCATACCTATGTACATATATACATACATACATACATACATAATGGTTTTCCTCTTCCGTTTGCATGTGGCCTATTAGGACAGAATAAGTTTTGCACCGGGAGTCTGTTTAATCTACTCTTTTTCTCTTCTTTGCACTATGTATGGCTTCTTTCCAATATTACAAAACCTTTGTTGAAGTCGACGCGGATGCTGACGAGGACGACGTCCGCGGCGGCGGCGGCGGCGACAGTGAAGCGCCACCTACGATGTTGATGATGTGTGTGTTGTTGGCGGTGATGATGGTGCTGATGCTGATATCAATTTTATGGTTTTCTCATTTAAACTGACGTTCAAATGAATATCATGAATTTTTATTCATTTATTTTTTTTTCCTTAGTCTGAGAAAAAGAGAAAATATATTTACTACGAATAACAAAATAATTTATTTATCAACGAATACATATTAACTCTTTCTTTACTGTATTCCAGTTGGCATACACTGCCTTTGTTTCAATTAATCTTGAAAAATAATTTTAAAAAAATTAGTAAAATATCTTAGTTATTAAAATCGCTTTTGTAACACAAAATTAAGATGATATATTGAGTGATGGCTTCAATTTAGATCGCTTTAGCTCTTTTCTTACCATATTCCTGTTTAAATACATTTTGCTTCAATTAATCTTGAAAAATAATGAAAAATTTAGTAAAATATCTTAGTTGTTAAAATCGCTTTTGTAACAAATTAATATATAATTTGAGTGAGGGCTTCACTTAAATACTTTTCTTACACTACTCTTGTTTAAATACGCTGCCTTTGCTTCAGTTAATTTTGAAACGTAATGGAAAAAATTAGCAAAATATCCTAATACAGTTCTATATTTAAGAGATGAGGAATTATGTACATTATTTACATTTGGCGGATATTTGTCCTCATCTTGTTTGTTGTTTGGGTTCGAAATTTCCCCAAGACATCTGATGAAGGCCGGAGGGTATATCAGCCGAAACGTTGTGTTACTCCGGTATATATATATATATTTATATATATATATATATATATATAT
>NC_069004.1:29659245-29661812 GCF_001194135.2 Octopus bimaculoides
TATATATATCTATAAAGCGCTTACAGTTTTTTTTTTTCAAGTCAAATTCACTCACTACGCGTTAATTGACCAGAAGATATAGGAGAGGACGTGGTACCGCGCAGTAGGACTGAACCCGAAACTTTGTGGTTACAAAGCGAGCTTCTTAACTACATAGCAACATTTGCATCTTCGAAGTCACGTAGCATGGGTATTTTTTTTTTTTTTTGCTCTTTACTTACCTGAGAAGATGAAAAATAAAAGAAAATTGTTCTATGAACAACTGAATAAGATATTTACCAATATACTTCTATTAATCGATAAATACGTTTTTCTACAAAAAAAGAAGAAAAGAAGACGAAGGCATATATATATATATATATATATATATATATACAAAACAATTAGCACAAATAGGTATATATACACATATCATATGATTAATCTAATCTAGAACAATTAATTCACAAAGACTGTAAGTTATGGCTAAAACAAAAGAAGAAACTTACTAGTTATGGGTAAAAATATAATACAATTCGCAATATTATATATCCAACATTGTATGTAATCCTATTATCGTCCGCCATTACTTCCATGTTTCAGTCTCCAGAGTTTTTTTGTATGTTTATGTTCTGTTTTATGATATTGTTTTCTGCTATGAATATTACTGTATTCCATCGAAAAGTAGCGATGTTATAAATTTTATTGGTCTAGATAATAAAGAGATGTGACATATATTAGAATAAAATGAGGCGCCCAATTTGTTTTTATTTTATTTTATTCTATTTATATTCATTTATTTATTGGTGGATTGCATCAAGAAAGAGGAGAATTTTTTTCTGTTTGAAGAAACTACAAACACACACACACAAACACACGCACATACAACACGCTCACATAGACAGACACGCATACATATCTGTATAGAAAGAGGAAAATAGATTTGTAAATATACACATATATGCATGTATATAGGTATATAGACACACATACACACATATATATATATATATGCATAGTAGATAGGTAGATACATAGATAGATACTTACATACATACATTCATACATACATGCAAAATACATACATACATACAAATGCATATATATATATATATATATATATATATATATATATATATATATATATATATATAGATATATATATATATAGGCGCAGGAGTAGCTGTGTGGTAAGTAGCTTGCTTACCAACCACATGGTTCCGGGTTCAATCCCACCGCGTGGCACTTTGGACAAGCGTCTTCTATTATAGCCTCGGGCTGACCAAAGCCTTGTAAGTGGATTCGTAGACGGAAAACTGAAAGAAGCCCGTCGCATATATACATACATATATATATATATTACGATACGTAGTAGTGGAGAACTTCATGCATACTAATACACACATACACATATACACATGCAAGGGAGTGAGATTTTGTATGGAGCAGAGAATAATCGAAAGATTAAATATAATGAAAACTGAAATGAATGAAATAATAAAAAGAAGAAAAATGAAGATGGGACAATGAGAAGACAGCAATAAACATAAATGTAGAAGAAAAAACTGTGAAAGATAATGAGGAATGTGTAAAAGCTTGTATTATCGGATGAGAAACATGAGATGGGACAGACTAAAGTTTATCACTGTATTGAATTACGTCCGTTTGTGTTCAGAGTTTATATCATTTCATCATTGACTTTTTAATTGTTTATCAAGTATATATATATCAATATCGATCGGAAAAGTCAGCAAATAGTGTCAATGGGTTCCTCACAATCTTTCCGAGTCTAACCGCGCGCAGAGAGTAAATGTGTGGTCTTCTTTGGTGTTACGTCTCACGAATGAACATCTTTTGAACCGAATAGTGATTGGTGACAAGAAATAGGTTCTCTATAAAAATGTCAAGCGCCGAAGACAGTGGGTAGGGAAAGTAGAAACATCGCAGGCTAAAGAAGATCTTTACCCGGGTAAGATGTTGTTATCTGTTTGGTGGGATGTGAAAGGTTTAGTCCACTTTGAACTTTTAAACCAAATGATAACAAAGGAAATCTACAGCGAAAAGCCTGAGTGGCTTAAGTCAGCACTAGAAGAAAAGCGACCATCTTTGACTTCAAGATGAAAGGTGTTCTTCCATCAGGATAATGCTTGGCCACATACAGCGAGGATGACATTCCAAAGGCTGGAGCAGTTTGAATGGGAAACGATGCCCCACCTACCATATTCGCCGGACATTGCCCCATCTGGTTATCATTTATTCCAAAGTCTTCAGAATCATTTGGACAGAACAAAAATATGAATTCTGTAGATGAGGTCAGAACAGTATTGGAGAAGTATTTTTCATCAAAAACTAGTGAATTTTAGAAGGGGGTGTTGCAGGTCTACTAGAAAGATTGAAGAGCATTGTAGAAAATGAAGGAGAGTATATTTTAAATTTAAAAAAAAACTTTATCTTAATTTGATAGATAAAAGAAGTATAAAAAAACCGCATTGTTTACAGGATGACCCAATATATAATAATATTAGGGACAAAATCCAAAATTACAGGTAAAAACTCAATTAAAATCAATTTATGAGTTCATGAACCTT
>NC_069004.1:29662065-29662625 GCF_001194135.2 Octopus bimaculoides
ATATATATATATATATATATAGGCTCAGAGCGACAGAGACAGAAATAGAGCTAGATTCCACATTGCGTCAAAGAAATTCCTTCATAAAGCAATCGTCAATCCGAAAGAGTTGTGGAAGATAATTTCTTTCTTTCTTTCCTCTTTTCTTTCTGCTTTTTCTTTTAATTATTTCGCTTCTGCTTCTTTTAATCTTTCTGACTTACGATTGCTTACTCGACTGCTTCATACAAAAACTCATTCAAAGGCATACATGTGTGTGTGTGTGTGTGTGTGTGTGTGTGTGTGCCTGTATAATATATGCGATGCTCGACTACATGAAATAGTACGTGAGCATAAGCAACACACACACACACACACACACAAACTAAGTACAATCAAATAATGTAAAAAGGAACGAATACACTTGTTCTAGATTATAAGAGAAACTGATATTAAATGTGACTGCAGCAAAGAGTTTTAAAAAATGGCAAACATATCTGTGTTGGTAGCATCTAATTGAAAGAGAACATCATACGTTTGTATTATATACATACACACACACACACACACACACACACACA
>NC_069004.1:29662687-29664242 GCF_001194135.2 Octopus bimaculoides
ATATATATATATATATATATATATATATATCTGGGCATATATACATGTGTGTATATATGTATGGGTGTATATATGTATGTATTCCTTTTCGTTCGTGGAAACAGGGAGTGAGTTGTGTATGTTATCTTGTTATATTCTCTTGATTCCACGAGCTATTAGGAATTGAACTGTTATCAGTCTTGGATTATTAAATATTTCTTTATTATGGACAGATTGGATATCCTTCCGCTAATGCTGTAGATAAGGTTCTTAAATGCTACGTGGGAGTGGTTAGATTCTCTGTTTGCATAATGGAATTTTTTTGTTTCTTTTGTTTTTTTATGGGTGGGGGTGCTTCCCGAAAATTTCGTGTAAGTTAATTCTAAAATCCGGTGTAATATCAGGGAAATAAACAGCATTTAGTGAAGGTGCGTGGCTTAGTTGTTAGAGTGTTCGACTTGAGTCCTTAAGCAAGGCACTTTACTTCACATTGCTCTAGTCCACTCAACTGGCAAAAATGAGTTGTACCTGTAATTCAAAGGATCAACCTTGTCACATTTTCTCTGAGAACTACGTTTAAATGTACGCATATCTGCGGAGTGCTCAGCCAAATGCATGTTAATTCACGAACAGGCTGTTCCGTTAATCGCATCAACTGGAACCCTTGTCATCGTAAACGACAGAGTGTCAGTTATGTAGTGAAACACCATTTAGATTATTTGCTCTAACGTAGATAAGTTAGTGGATATTTTAACGCCGAAAGTGTTAAAAGTATAGATAATGCTCTTCCTTAATTGTTTATGATTTTGGTCAATACACTTTTATAGTTGTAGCTAACCTGTCGAATTTACAGGTATTATTTAACACTTTGCCTTCACTGTCAGGTATAAACATTGCAATGATTTATCGCTCGACTCCGATTATTATTCTTTCATAGAAGCAAAGATCTCGAAAATGCAATGTGACAGTGAGTCGTGATGGTAAAACAGTTTTCATTTTCACACCTTTCGCAATGGTAAATGTCACGTATTTTATAAACGTTTCTAATTTAAGTGCAAGAAATTGCTGATGATAATGGTTTATAATTTTAGCCCATGTCCAGCTAGTTGACCACAGTGCTCAACTAGCATTTTATTTTATCGATCGCGAAAAGATAAAAGACAAAGTTGACGTCGATCACATTTGAACTCGTTGCTAACGGTTTTGCCAGCTCGCAGCTTTTGTTGCAAATTTTGGAACAAGGCCAGCAATTTTAGGGGATGGGGGCGGATAAGTTGATTCCATTGACCTCAGTACTTGACTGGTACTTATTTCATCAACACCGAAAGGAATGGCAAAGTAAATCACAGCGCAATTCGATTTCAGAATTTTGAAAAGCCGGAAGAAATGCCGGAAACCAATTCCTCCGGCACAGTAACGATTCTGCCAGCTCACCGACGTAATTGCTGCTAAGCTAATAATAATTGTAATCATAATTCTAATTCATACTTATTATCTTTCTCTTTCTCTCTCTCCACTCTCTCTCTCTCTCTCTCTCTCATACATATATATATATATATATATATATATATATATA
>NC_069004.1:29665691-29668191 GCF_001194135.2 Octopus bimaculoides
TGAGCAAGAAAGTTTTAAGAGACAGATAGATAGATAGATAGATAGATAGATAGATAGATAGATAGATAGATAGATAGATAGATAGATAGATAGATAGATAGATAGGGTTGAAGGACTCTTGATTTCTAAATATATATATATAAGCGCTTCATCTACGTGAAGATTTTGTATTATTTGACTTTTTGTCTGAAGAATTTTCTAATAGGGATATCTTAAGTTTTCTACTTCATGTACAATTTTGTGACTCCTATTAGCAAAACAAAAATTATCAATATATAAAAATAAAACACGTGAAATGGTGAATAAATAATACCGAATAATTTTCCACTCTCCTGATTTTATATATATATATATATATATATATATATATATATATATATATATATATGTCGTATACGGAATGTGTATTTGCTTATAATACGTTTTCTACCTTCGATCACATTTACTAAGTTGTTTTGTCTTCAGCGGAACGTTAACCTTTCTTTTCAATTTGTTCACATCAATGACCTGACATTTCATTGTCAACAAATACTTATATCCGTTCCACTTACGCTACTTACCTCTCCGTTACTGTGTATATAAACATTACTTCGCGTATTTCTCCGGTTTGTACCACCAAACCTACACACAACAGCCCCACCACACACAAACATAACTATATGTATAAATATATATATAAATATATATTTATTATTATAGATGTGTGTGTGCGTACGCGCGTGTGTTGCGTTTGCAGGTGTGCCTGTGGGTGTTATTGCGCACATGTGTGTGTTTAAACAAGGAACATCAGATAGAGGATCCATTACAACCTTTATCCATGAAGAATCAAGGCATATTAAAGTGAAGCAAGCTGTTAATCGGCTGGACAGAAACACTGCAGATCAGACAGTACAGTAATGCATTACCCAAGCGTAGAAGGCATCGATGAGGTAAAGACATTGATGTAGAGTAATCTGCGATTTCTCAGCAAATCATTGTTCACCCACTTTGAGAATTTGCCTGTTGAGCTTGAGAGGTGCACAATGTATTTTGCTTAAGCTAAATAATCGTATTATGTTTACATCGAAATATAAAAGCTCCTGACGAAACAATTGTAGCAACACTTCAAATATTCACCTGCTTTAATTGTGTGTGTATGTGTGTTGTGTGTGTGTGAGCGTAACTGCGTGCATGTGTGTCTGTTTAAAGCGGGAATATCAGATGAAGGATCCCTAGAATGCTTTAGAAATGTTCATAGTTCCTTCGATCGATTGTATTTAGTGAATGCGAATAAGTTTGCTTTGTTCTCGCTTTAAGATCCTCAGCATGTCTGAGCTTTTATGCCAACCAGTCGTTACATAGTCCAGTGCACCTATGAAAATAGTAGCAAATGAAATTCTATAACATGGATACAAGAGCTGTAGGTTTCTCATTATTTCTTCATAAACATTCACATCCGTAGGACAGCTGACCTGTGTAAGCACATATAAGGAAGCGGAGATGGAGGGATGGATGTATATATATATGAATGTATATGTACATATACATACATACATATATATATATATATATATATATATATATATATATATATATGTGTATGTTTGTATTTATTTGTACATGCGTAAATGTGTAAATGTCTGTATGTACATGTCGATGTGTATCTACGTGTATAGGTATGTATGTATATGTATATGTATGTATATGTGTACATTTATATGTAAATGCATATACTTATGTACATGTTTATGTGGATACGAATGTATAGATGTTTGTATGTATGAATGCAATATGCATACATCTATGCATAAGGACATTTGGATACATGTGTATGCATATAAGCATACGTGTTTATGTATATATGTATATACTTATTTATGCATGTACGCATATGTAAATGTTTATGTATATATGTAAAAACTTATTTATACATGTATTTATATGTATATGTTTATGTATATATGTATATACTTATTTATACATGTATGTATATGTGTAAGTGCGCAGTTATGTGTGTGTCTGTATACATGTACGTATGCACCTATGTAGCGTATGGACATATGTATATGCGTGTGCGTGTGTAATTTTGTTTACACACATGCATATATGAAAGTATGCATGCGTGAATGTATGTATGACTGCATTATACATATGTCTATACAAGAATATATTTGGCAGATGTGTATTTATAACAGTATATGTGATACGTGTGTATATATATATATATATATACATATATATACATATATATATGTGTGTGTGTGTGTGTGTGTGTGTGTGTGTGTGTGTGTGTGTGTGTGTATATGCATATGTTTATAGTCATGTATGTAAATTTCTATGCATGTGTGTATGAGTGATTCCGTGTGTATGAGTGATTCCGTGTGTATGTACGTGTAACTATACATGTGCGTATGCATATATTGACAGTATATGTATGTGTGTATGTAATTTTGTATGCACGCGTGTATAAATGGATCTATGCACATAAAGGCAATGGGTCAGACATTTATATTCTACACTA
>NC_069004.1:29672555-29676217 GCF_001194135.2 Octopus bimaculoides
ATAAATATATATATATATACACCCACGTGTGTGTAGTGTGCGTAGGACTACGTGTGTCTTTGTGTTTGTCCCTCACTATCGGTGTTGGTTTCTTAGCGTTCTCGTGATATAGCGGTTCGAGAAAAAAGAAACCGATAGAATATGTACTACACTTTAAAAAAAAAAAATTCCTCGGGTCATTACTTTGATCAAAACCTTCAAGGATGTGCCCCAGTATGACTGCAATCCAATGACTGAAGCAAGCAAAATATTTCAAATAAACTATTCTACGCAGAGGCCAAAAACGAGGGTTTAATCAGCTTCGGGACTGGTGTTTCACTGCAGAATAATCTTAGGAAAATGGTAGAAATACAATTTCAACGGTTGATTATACTTATTGTTGAGAGAAGAGAGAAAAGCAAACCGATATGAGAAAATAGCATTTGGAATGTTGGGATGTAAAAGGAAGAAGTTATTATAGCAATTATTTGGAAACAATTTAGAAAGAATTCGAGAGTTCAATAATAATGAGATTTCATCGAAGAAAGTCTGTGAGTGGGTGGTGGGAGATGCTTAAGACTAAATGGAAAGTATATTTGTGTGTGTAGGGGGGTGCGCGCGTATGTGTGTATCTGTGTGTTTAGGTATGTATATATATTTGTATATATGTGTTAATAATATATATGTATATATATGTATTTGTAAATCTCTTTCTCTCTCTCTCTATCTCTCTCTCTCTCACTCTCTCTCTCTCTCTCTCTATATATATATATATAGAAAGAGAGAGAGAGAGGGAGAAAGAGAGAGAGAGAAAGAGAGAGAGAGAAAGAGAGAGAGAGAAAGAGAGAGAAAGAAAGAGAGAGAGAGAAAGAGAGAGTGAGAGACATGCGTATGTGTGTATACATTTACAAATAAATATGTCCATATGCATTAACACATACATTTATATATATATATATATATATATATATATATATTTATAGATATATCGTTATATATTTGTACATATATCTTTGTATATACATATCTTTATATATATATAGTTTATATATATATATATATATACATGTATGTATGTATGTATGTATGTATGTATGTATGTAGTTATGTATGTATGTATGTATAGGACAACTTAAATACAGAGTATTGTGTTATAAAAGCTGTGAACACCAGTCACTTAAACGTGCATTTATCATAACTCGTTGTTAAATTGATTTCCCAAGTAATAACATGGTTTCAGAAATAAATGGAATGGCAAATGGAAAAACTGTGACGTTCAATGTTTTTCCAAGAACGTTTGTGCCACAGGAAACCTATAATTCAAAGCGGTTTGTTAAAGACTATTTCCAACATGGCCGCCGTAATTCTTTTAATTAACGACTGAATTCTAAAAATAGGGTTGCGTTAGTGATATAATTGTTCACGTGATCGAGAATATTGCGATGTGTGGGAGAAAGGGATAAACACCGGCTTAAATCGTTTGCAGTGTTGAATTATTTCCCTTTATGATCTGAGCTCGAATTCCTTTGAGATTAAGAAATTTCCTTGAGATCTATATATTTTGTCTTTCTAAGGTCGTTAAAATAAGCACCAGTTATATACTTGGGTAGATTAAGTCAACTTAGACAAGTCGTATGTATAGTTGTCGTTGCTTTCGTTCTGTTGCTGCCCTTGTTGTTATTTATTATTATTATTATTATTAGAGGAAGAGGAGGAGGAGGAGGAGGAGGTGTCCTTATATATATAGAGAGAGAGAGACTCGTCTTAGGATTTTGCATTTCTGAAGAATTATTATCAGACAAACTACAATAAAATTGCTTCGTCCTGGACTGAAACCAGACTCTGGGTTTGTTTTGTTGTAACTATTCCCTCTCAGTTTATCAATTTGTCGCGTCTAAATTTCCTGCAACAGTTTTATTTATCGATTAAATTATTTCGTATTTAAATGTGTCTATTCTCATTCTAGAAAATAAATAGAAAAATTCCGCTGTTTCCGGTATTTTGAGGGGCTTTTTGTTTCTGTTATTGAGTTTCTTTTTGTATCATTTGAACGAATTAATTTTTCTTTCTGTATCTGTTATTTACAAATAAGCAATTCTTTTGTTATTTAATATCATTGTGTTATCAGTCTGAAAACTTACCCCGACAGTAAAATTATATTGTGTGGCGTTTAGCTTAATCTGGCATCGATTCAAAACCTTTGAGTCCTGTCTAAACATTACGATTTTGTTCACGCTCCGGTAAGTCTTTAACTTCTTTAGCGACTTAAAAATAGACAGAACAAAAACAAAACCTGTTCAGAAAACAGCCAGAATCTAGAGAATCTAATAAAATGATTGAGAGACGAAACTTTAAGGTCTGAAGGCGATGTATGGTACAGAGTTTCTACTTTCGAAATTGATACGAATTGCCGTGGGGGATATTCTGATGGACAACCAAAATGAAAGTGAAGAATTGGCGATTCTTGCTAAATGTGTTAAAACACACACGCTCACACACACACACACACACACACACACACACACACACACACACACATACACACACACACGTACGACAAAACTTTATCCGTGATTAAACCCAGACGGTAGAGCAGACACGAATTTTCCTCTTTCATTCAAGTTTCTAATAATGAATACTTAAAGTAAATAAACATTTTCACATAGCCAACATTGTTTAAAGCAGGGAAGTTGTAAAAATAGCTTAGCTGAAATATTTATATTCTAATTTAGACTTTTGTTTGTGGGTGAGACATTTTTAAACAAGTTATGATCGCCGCCATGCTTTCCTTAAATTAATAGCGAATATTATCATTGTATTATATATTATATAACTGATGAATAAAATGTTTCATGCTAAATAACTAGACGTTGCTTCATACGTACAGTAGAACAAGCAGAATTAAATAAAAGCAACGAGGACAGAGTGTGGTCTGTAGCCTACTTGAAATGGCATTTTTATAGCAATAAGATCATGCGTGATGATCTTTTTCCACTAATTACTCTATACAAAAAATAATAAAAGAAAAATATTATCTAAATTCGCATATTATTCACAAATTTCTATATTTACAATGCACAAAACTTATACATGTTATATATTTCCAAGAATTGCATTAAAAAGAAATATACATACGATGCAAAATAACTACATTCCGTATATAATTCTACGTGCATTAGTGTAACACAGTTTGTTTTTTTTTCTTAGGTAGCAGCTGCTGTTATTTCTTGTTTGCTGGCCCCTAGAGTGTATGAAAAAAATGGCTAATATTTCCTTCAAATTTGCTTTTTTTTCTGCTCTAGACACAAAGCCCGAAATTTTGCGGGAGGGGCTAGTCGATTAGAAAGACCCCAGTACACAACTGGTACTTAATTTATCAACTCATAAAAAATGAAAAGCAAATTCTACCGCGGCGGAATTTGAACTCAGAACGTAAAGACAGATGAAATACCGCTAAGCATTTCGCCCGGCGTGCTAACGTTTCTGCCAGCTCGCTGCCTTTCAAATTTTGCTTTTGCGATATTTATTCAAACCACAAATAATTCCGCCTAACATATGGTTATGATGCTCTCCCACTACTCTTGCTCATGATCATACTGTCAGTCACTAAGGGACATGTTCAAGTGGTTAAGGTCAGCAAATTGTTTCGACTTATATATATATATATATATATATATATATAT
>NC_069004.1:29676227-29676946 GCF_001194135.2 Octopus bimaculoides
ACGCTCGGGAATACGGAAAGTCTTTGACGTTTCGAGCTACGCTCTTCAACAGAAAGAATACGGAGACAAGGAGAAAAACACGGAGAAAAAAAAATTGAATAGTGTTCAGTCAACGGTCAATCACAGTTCCATTATATATATAAGTCACTTCAGGGTCCTTGGTTCAGAAAGACAAAATTCCGTGTGAAAGGACGGTTAGATTGTAAAAATTAATTCAAATATATGTGTTATGAGCGGGAGCGTTATCTATTCAATCTTACATCAATTACAATTAAAAAACAATAAAAACACTTAAACGGATGATGCAGTCAAATAAGTGCAACGCACAAACCATCGAAATTCACTTAATTATATCTCAAACACATACCAATTGAAACTCTTTGATGTCCAAGATAGTCTCTTGTCATCACAACATACAATAATAGTCTATGTGTGTATATAAATGTATATAATTAAGTATCTAAGTCTTCTCCTACGTGTAACTGCAACAAAAAATATATAAACAATTACATCTTCAATACAACAACTCTTTTATTTATTTAAAATAATTGATATTAAAAAATTTATGGTTCAAATTAACTAATAATAATCTATATTTATTATTTTCTCGGGGAGATAATTCCGTAGTAGATATGAATAGAAGCCTAATGAAAATTTCTTTCTGTGTTTACTTAATCTCTCGCAGGGAGAATTCCGTAATTATTGCTAATATGGACTTA
>NC_069004.1:29677895-29678681 GCF_001194135.2 Octopus bimaculoides
TATATATATATATATATATATTGAGAATAACAAGGTAGTCAGAATGTTGGATGATTATATATATTTTTATTTACCATTTTTAGCGTTGTCTTCCGTTATTGGATTTATTATAAAAGTGGTTTCCAGTAAATTTGCTTCGCCTTTTTTTTTTATATAAAATTGATGCTGATGATGTTGAAGAAAATGAGATAGAGAGAGCGGAGAAGGATATCGGAAGAAAGCGCTAAAAATGTAAATATGAATATAATACGTAATCATCCAACATTCTGACTACCTCGTTATTCTCAACATACAATATCTGTACATCACTTCAAAAATTCTCTTCATATATGTGTGTGTATATGCATGTGTGTGTGTGTGTATGTGTTTGTATTGGAGGGGGTGCTGAAAAATTCCTGGCTTTAATATTATCGCAAAAGGCCTGGTTTGAGGTTCAACCTTCGAAGTTCTTTTACAGCGCTTAGTAAAACTGAAGGACCGCTGTATTAAGTGTCTGAATCTGAGAGGGGGAATATGTTGAATAATTAACTAAATCTTCCTGCATTTTCTTTTACTCAAAGCACGGAACTTTTCAACACTCCTCGGTGTATATGTGTGTGTATATACATATTTATATATATAGATATATATATATGTATGTATGTATGTATGTATGTATATATATGTATGTATGTGTATATATATATGTATGTATATATGTATGTATATATATATGTATGTATATGTATGTATGTATATATATATATATATGTATATATATATATATATATGTATGTATATATGTGT
>NC_069004.1:29679131-29681970 GCF_001194135.2 Octopus bimaculoides
GGGCAAGTGTCTTCTACTATAGCCTCGGGCCGACCAAAGCCTTGTGAGTGGATTTGGTAGACGGAAACTGAAAGAAGCCCGTCGTATATATATATATATATATATATGTGTGTGTGTGTGTGTGTGTGTGTTTGTGTGTCTGTGTTTTCCCCCAACATCGCTTGAGAACCGATGCTGGTGTGTTTACGTCCCCGTAACTTAGCGGTTCGACCAAAGAGACTGATATAATAAGTACTAGGCTTACAAAGAATAATTCCTGGGGTCGATTTGCTCGACAAAAGGCGGTGCTCCAGCATGGCCACAGTCAAATGACTGAAACAAGTAAAAGAGTAAAGTACAGACCGAAAGAAATGAAATGCAACGATATTTAGCATTAGGAACCATGTAGTCGCATTAAGAAAAATAAATCGTCGAGAAATGCAAAATTGTTGCGTATGAAGTATTATAGCTTCGTATTAAGAAAATGAATCTTAATGCTATAGAGAGTTCAGCTGGAGAAAGGAATAACATTTAAGAAATTATATAGAAGACAATATTACCTCCGGAAATATATATATAACACCGAAAATTTTTCATCCATAATGTTGTTTTAAAAGTTTGTTCTGCTAAAGCAAAGATTTCACCGATGAATATAACATTACGTGAGGAAATAAGTGGCAAACTTATCAATTATACAATAAACAAACAGACGTAAAATTTATCGTTTTTTGTTTGTTTTTATAAAATATAAATAGAAGCAAACGAAATGCAAATCCTTATGCCAAAGTCAGTTCAATACAAGAATGAGGAGATTGTTAAAGAGATTTTTTTACGGGGAAGAATATCACCTCTGGAGACTTCTAGGACACCGAAAAAATTTTCAACAACAGATTTAAAAGATATTGTTGATGGAGCAAAAATATTCACTGCAGGATTGAAAATAACGTGAGAAGAGTTTATGAACTACACAATAAATTGCCGGGCATAAAAATGTACAATTTTTTCATTAAGTATAGACAGAAGCAAATGGAATGCGAAGATGTTGAGCTACCTCCGCACAAGGCGGTGATCTGACAGATTCGTTAGCATAACGGGCGGCCGGGCGAAACGCTTTGCGGCATTTCGCCCCTTTTTACGTTCTCAGTTCAAATTCCGTTGAGGCTTACTTTACCTTTTATCCTTACGAGGTCGATGAAATAAGTACCAGTCGAGTACTGGGGGTTCGATGTAAACAACTTACACCCTTGCCCAAAATTGCTGGCATTGTGCCGAAATTTTACTTCTAGAAGACTTCTAAGACACAGAAAAATTTTCAAACATAGTGTACTTTTAAACGGTAGTTCTGAAAAAGCAAAAATTCTTCTGAAGAATTCACTAAAACAAGATAAAAGAGTTGATAGACTCAGGCATAAAAAAAAAACGTTCAAATTTATATTAGATTAACAATTAATTTGGCTAAAAAATGAGACGCAAAATTCGTGCATAACATATCGATAAATATAGTAGCACGTGAAAGCAAACAAATATATACACACATCGATATTTACTAATCATAAATAACAAAAGAATTTGACAGTCTGGATAATGAAAACGGTAGACCCTATGGAATAGAAATAAGATAATTAAATAACATTAATTAAATTACTAGACGTTCGGTGAAGAAGTCAAAAATACGAAACTAAATATGAAGTTAAGTAGTTAATGAATTAAATGCTATGTTAATGATGCGAAATAGATAACAAGTAAAATTAATATTAATTACTAATATTAAAAATAGTGGAAGAAAATATATATAATTAAATTGTGAATAAGGTAATAAAACACATTCGAGTATTTATATCACATTTACGAAAAATATAAACATATATAAGGTATTTTTTCAATATAAATATTGACAATATGAGGTGTGTATATGTGTGTGTATGTGTGTGTGTAAGTATTTGGTAAAGATAATATCTGTAACGGACGTGCTAAAGTTACTAAAATATATCAGTAGCAGAGGAAAATCGTCCAGCAGCGGTGGTGAGAATCGGTGCTACATGCGCATTTCTGTCTCTTTCGTGTTCGTCAATAGCAAACACCCACAGGCAACCGCATGGTAAAACAAAATCTGATGCCACTTATATAAGAAACAGTGATTTAAAAAATCACTGATATTGCTGTTAGCTGGCCATCATTACAATAGTTTCGATGATCGTATTGAAACTATATATTTTGTACAAAGCTATCTCCTCAGAGACAGTTTTCCAAATCATCTCGTAAAGTTGGTCGGTGTATATGATTTTTGAAACAAAGTGTATCGCTAATAACATCCTTTAAACGAACTTAATGAAAAACGCGAAATATCAATGGTTTGTTTGTGTTGTCTTAGGTTATAATGTAGCGCTTCCATAACGCTATAGCGTACATCCAAATATGCACTGCTTTATAGATTTTTAAGTGTGGAGTATCTGGTAATGATTGTTCGACATACTTTGGATATCAATCACATTTTGATACTGTAATTTTGGGGGGATTAATTTACACTGCATACGAAAATACAGACATATTATCACGGTACGGTGTTAGACGTAGCGCTGACCGCCTCAGAAGAGATTATTCCACTGAGCTTTTCGGTGGGTTAGAAAATTACATACCATCACCCCCAATTTTCCATGATAGGTTAGCACTTGGAATACTCCAATCCTCCGATGATGTATTATATGTCGATTAGTCGAATTACACCATCATTTACTCCACAAATGTTTTGTCGTCAATGCTGCACTTTCCCGATTCACCTGTTTCAACATAACTGTAATATAGATGTATAAATAAACTATACCATTTTAATCCCGAGCGACGCCGGGTGTCTCTGCTAGTA
>NC_069004.1:29682157-29689031 GCF_001194135.2 Octopus bimaculoides
TATATATATATATATTCCAATAACGGATCGCTTTCATCCTTTCTGATAAATTCTTTGAATGCCTACGCAAATACGAGGTGTGCGAAAGATTAGAATTTCGAATATAGGTTAAGAATGACGTAGACCAATATAGCTACGCATTTTTATCAATATAAATTATGCTGGAATCTGTATACTCACACTCTGATTAGAATAGCGAAAGAAAATCAAATTTTGTAATAACCAATTCCCATATCGCTATATTTTCAATAAATATTTATGTGCAGCGGGTCGCAGAAGAATCCAGAAATCTTTGACAATTGCTTTTGGTGGTAAAACTTCGGTACGAATGTTTGTTTAGATTTTGAGAGAAACATCTGCGTGTACAGCATTGCAATCTTACTTTGCTTTCAAAGTCATATGAATGTTGGTGTGTGTGTGAGAGTGTTTATGTTTGTATGTATGTATATATACTATATGTTATATATAAATATATATATTCATGTTATACATATATATATATATATATATATATATATATATATATATTATAGTAATATTAATGATAATAATAATCATTTCTACTATAGGCAGAAAGCCTGAAATTTTGGGAGAGGTGGGGATACTCGATTATTTAGACCCCAGTACTCGACTGGTACTTATTTCATCGACCCCCGAAAGGATGAAAGGCAAAGCCGACCTCAGTAGAATTTGAACTCAGATCGTAAAAACGGACGAAATACCGCTAAGCATTTTCTCCGGCGTGCTAACGACTCTATCAGCTCGCTACCTCAATAATAATAATAATAATAATAATAATAATAATAATAATAATAATAATAATAATAGATCTTAACTACGATGTGATGTTCCATAGATAGATTCCTACATCGTAAATACGATGTGATGTTTTATAGATAGATTACTATAATTTTGTTAAAACTTTGAGATGTTCATAGATTTCTATATCTAAGCTATACGACGCTTACCTGTTTCCTCTTCGCCCCCACTCTCTCTCTCTCTCTCCTCTCCTCTTCTCTTCCACTCGGTCTTCAGTGCTGCTTTAAGCATTGACGGCGATAGGATGGCTATTTAACGGTCCCCCGAAATAATGTGTAAGCCCTTTCTATCATTGCAAACTATGAAATAACATTGTCTGTGATTCATAGATGTTTTTAGAGAACTGTCTATATGTTTGCTAAAACTTTGAGATATTTATAGATTTTTATATCTTAACTACGATGTGATATTCCATAGTTAGATTCCTATATCGTAAATATGATGTGATGTTTTATAGATAGATTACTATAGTTCTGCTACAACTTTGAGATGTTGTTCATAGATTACTATATTTTAGATACGCTCTCTCCAGCTTGTCGACGATCCTCTCAAAAATCAACTCCCTCCAGCCCCCAATCCACCACCAGGCCTGTCAATACCAATCCAATCAAACAGCCACTGGTGGCGTGGAGAGAGGAGGCCGGTATACATGGGCGACTGCTGGTCTTCCGTAAACAACCTTGTCTGGACTTGTGCCTGGGAGGGTAACTTTCTAGGTGCAATCCCATGGTCAGTCATGACCGAATGGGGGTCTCAGCATTGGTCAGCCAGGTGTATGATAGGAAACACTTGCCCAAGACGCCATCACTTATGAGAGTGAACCTGAACCAGCGACCACGTGGTTGCCAAGGGAGCTTAAAAACGCACCCGAGTCTACATCCCTTGTGTATCTGTTTTTCCGCGCAACACTTTTCCTTACTTGAGGTATTGGTTCTTTTACAAGCATTCATACAGCCTATCAATGGATTATTGAAGCCATCGATGTGTCGTATGCTGTTGATTGACAGGCAGTCGATCGATCAATACTGCTTGACCTTGGTGTCATTATGCCGTTTTTAAAAGCGATCAGAACCTTGTGATGCTGACCAATAACCGGCAGCGTTTCGTTATTTCGTCAGGATATTGGAAAACTTTGAAAGGGACTTCAGCATGTTTATGAATCTGTGAGTGCTTGTCTGTGCGTGCGTGCGTGCGTGCGTGTGTGTGTGTGTGTGTGTCTGTATGTGTGTGTCTGTGTGTGTGTGTGAGTGTATGTGCGTGTGTGTGTGTGTGTATCTGTGTGTGTATGTGTGTACATGTACGATTTTTTTATCCAAAGATTTAGCACTAAATCGATTCCAGGATATTACAAATTTTTATTTTTATATTTTTTATTATTTATTCATTTTTTTACTGTTGTTATGAATATTAATGCTATTATTATTTCCTTTTCTTCTTCTTTCTCTCCATCTTCCACTTCTTTTTTTTTTCTCCTTCCTCTTCTTCTTAGATGCATTTCTTCCCAGTTTTACGTTTTGAGTTGAAATCGCACCGAGGTCGACTTTGCCTTTCATCCTTTCGTGATCGATAAATTGAGTTTAGGACTGTGATCGATGTAATCAACAACACCCCCTATCATCCAAAATTTAAGACCTTGTGCGATTATTATTATTATTATTATTATTATTATTATTATTATTATTGAGTGAGAGTGCAGTACATGCCAATAAAGTGACACTGGGGTAAATATACGAAGCCCAGTATACTCACCATTACTACTTGTCTGATAAGGGTACACCAGGCACATGCATCACAACCATATGTGCGTGACATGGTGATCTCATACCCAGATAAACAGCGCATGACTTCGCAGGTGGGGTCCAGTTAGAATTTTCTTCAGATCGAGTAGCCCAGCCCGTTCAAAAGGTCTCTGAATAAGGTTTATTTAAGGATGTTGAGCAAGACACTCATGCTTCCAGAAGTGAATTATTCACGTTCCAAAGAATTCCTCTCAACACAAGACTATGATGCTCCCCCACTACTCCTGTTTGTGATCAGAGATGCACAT
Organism: Octopus bimaculoides; assembly: GCF_001194135.2. NCBI lineage: Eukaryota > Metazoa > Mollusca > Cephalopoda > Octopoda > Octopodidae > Octopus > Octopus bimaculoides. The sequence goes on from NC_069004.1 coordinate 29,685,024, forward strand.
ATCGTCAGCCACTAAGAGACATGCTCAACTGGTTATGGTCTCAAACAACTGACGAGCAAATTTGTAGTACTGAGCAGAATATTTGCTAAAAAGAATATATTTTATACCAAGACTAAACAATGTACATGATAACACTTCCAATCAGTTGAGATCAAGAGCCATGAGAGCCACTGCCTGCTACTGCATCCGGGCATTTATTATTATTATTATTATTATTATTATTATTATTATTATTATTATTATTATTATTGCTGTGGTGGTTGTTATTCTTATTATTGTTGCTCTGATTGGTTTTATTTATATTATTAATATTATTATTATTACAGATATCGTCATCATCGTCATCATCATCATCATTATCCTTCTTATTATTATCATTATTATTATTATTATCATCATCATCATCATTATCATCATTATTGAATTTTTGTTTGTTTTAATGCCGCTAAGGTCATTTTCTCGATCAATATATTACGCCATTACTGCTCATTGCTCATTTATTTGCTATTTTAAATTAACCTTTTTCATAAAATTTTCACTGGCGTTCAGTTTTGCATCTTACAGCCTCCTCTCTCTCTCTCTCTCTCTCTCTCTCTTTCTCTCTCTCTCTCTCTCTCTCTCTCTCTCTCTCTCTCTCTCTCTCTCTCTCTCTCTCTCTCTCTCTCTTTAACGCCCAAACTACCTGAACGCCACCAATCGCCATTCTGTTTTTCCCTGATATTTCTATATTTCTTCTTTATGTTTCTAATGATTCTTTTATCGCCATTTTTGATGATTTATTTAATCTTTTATAGCATGTTCTGTGACTTTCTTTCGTTTACATCATTAGCATTAACCTTTTTTCTGCAAGACACTTAATATCTCTTTGTCTTCCTTTCTATTTGTCTTAACATTTGTTCGGATGTTTTTAAAGTATTTTTTGTAATTGTTTTTGTTTTGTTTCGTTTTGTTTTCAATATTTTAGTCTTCTTTAGTCCTCTTTTGATAAATCTTTCCTTTTTCACTTGTGATAAATCTCTTTCCCTTTTCCCATTCACCATCGTTTACGCCATTATTTTGTTTTTCTTTCTTTTTCTTTGATGTTTCTTAATCTTTTTGTTATTTGTGGGAGGTGTTCATTGTTTCTGTCAAGAGTGAATCAGTAATTTCCTTTTTTCGTTTAATATCACAACAGCAGCTGAGTAAATTAATTGGTTTACCGTTTCAATGCAGCCCTTACTTTCCCCTTTTCCTTCTTTTTATTCTTATTCCTCCTCTTCTTCTTCTCCCTCTTCTTCCGCTTCCTTTGAATGTTTTCTTCTAACTTCTTCGTTTCCTTTTCCTTCCTCTCCTTTTTCTTGTTCTCCACTTTCTTCTCTTCATTCTCTCTCCGCTCTTTCTTCTTTTTCTCTTCTTCTCTTCATTCTTCTCTTTCTTCTTCCTCTTATTTCGGCATTACTTCCTCCTCTTATTTCGGCATTACTTCCTCCTCTTCTTCCTTCTCTTGTACTTCCTGTTCTTTTTCCACTTCTTCCGCTTCTTTTTCTCATGAATTACTTTTTCATTTTATCTCCTTCTTTAACCTTCCTTTTCTTCTTCTTCTTCATCCCCTTTTCCTTCCTCTACTTATTCTTCTCCACTTCTTCCTTTTTCTTCTTTCTGATCATTTTTTTCTCAATGTTCTCCTCTCATCCTCTTCTTCCTTAGTCCTCTTCCTTTCTTTCTTCCACTTCATCTTTTCCTTCATCTTTTTTCGTCTTCTTTCTGGTCTTTTTCTCTTTTCTCCCTCTTCTTTTTCTTCTGTTCCCCTTCTTCTCTACTTCTTCTTTTTCTACCTCCTCTTTTTCTTTTTCTTCTTCCACCTTCATCTTTACCTTCCCCTTTTTCGTCTTCTTCCTCGTTGTCTTCCTCTTCTTCTTTTTATTTTTCTTTCTTCTTATTCTCCTCCTCTCCTCTTTCGTCTTCCTCTTCATCTTTACCCTCTTTCTTCTTCTCCTTCCTTCCTCCTCCTCTTCCTTCTCCTTTGTCTTTTGCTTCCCTTCTTCCTCCATCTTCCTTCCTTTTTCATCGCCTTCTACTTTTGCTTCTTCTGCTTCTCCTCCTCCTTTTTCTCCTTCTAAAACCTCTCCTAGTTAGTTCCTAACGGTTTACTAGAGAGAGAGAGAGAAAGAAACAGGGAGAGAAAGGCTGAGAGACAGAGAGACAGAGAGACAGAGTGAACTCTCTGCTTAACATTACTTGTATAATCATTCTTACACTTACAAATTATTGAGATGAATCAGAAACTGGAAGATTCCAAGTGACGAAGGATCTTCTTTGTGTATTGTTAGCCAGCTGATAGAAAACGGCAAATGTAAATGGATATCGTACACATAATGAACAAAAATAAAATAATCAGCTTTATTTCTCGCTGATTAATTATTCACGTAAACCAAAAGATGGCCGTTTAACCAAACATATTTCATCGCCGCCATTTTGTCTTCCATTTCAAGTTTGTTACTGAAGTTATCGTTTATCGTTGATCTTTTATCGTTTTTTGTTTCAATCATTGGTTTGCGGCCATGCTGGGGCACCGCCTTGAAGGATTTCAGTCAAACATATTGATCCCAGTGCTTAGGGCTATTGTTATATCCCTTTTTAAAAAACCTATCGGCCAACTGTTTCGGCCCTTGTTCTTATTCTTTACAACACTAGTTGTGTAGAGCCGCATAGATTTGCAATCTGGATAACTGACATCCATAAAACCCCTTTGCCTAAGCTGGTACCACAGAAAGAAACTTTCCATGAACAAATAAATTATTATCACCCTGCTCGAAAAGCCTTAGATTACTTTAGTCGGAATTTTAGCCTTTTCCACCCACATATTCCGGCTTCTTTTATCACTCAAGTGTTGGCACTTTATCTTAAAGAACCCATTTTCAAATTCCTTCTACTCTACTGATTATAACTACTTTTTAATTTAATGGTTATAAGTCGAATAAGCGGAGTTCTTAAAAGCAATTAAGAGAGGTAATCACTTCTAGATAAATCATAAATCATGGCGGGTTGAGAAGTGCAAACCTTAAATTTAACAGTAACGAAAAAGATACACAGAATTTACATTCTTGTTTCTGTTTTTGCTCATTACAAAAATTCTAAATATATTTCTTTAGTCATTGTTAGCTATGTATAGCGCTATTTCGCCCTCGTTTGATATTATCAGCATGATATAACCCAACCCCCAACCAAATGTATTACACTCAGTTAAACACTACGAAGTGAAATAGTTTAGAAGGCATTCGATGAAGTTTTTCCTTTTTACCTTCACAGATGATTCATAGTCCAGTGAGTGAGAGAGAAATTTTTTACCTCATTATTTGTGTCTCAGTGCATAGTGTGTTGTTAGGAGTCATAGAGTCAAATAATGATTTTACTTACCTCACAGGTTTTCGGAAGCACATCCATATATTCATGAAACAAGGCATTTCCGATTTTTGATGCTTCAACTCTTTGTTGCGCATTTTATCGATTAACAAGGCTTGTTTCTCTATTATTCTAGTTTCCTTTTCCCAATTAGCAATGTTTTATGCTCCTAGTTGTCACTGCCATATATTTAACATCTTTCTCTCTCCCTTCCTCTCTTTCTCTCTCTCTCATGAAAGGTCTTTTATATCCATATTCTTTTGTCTTTTACAATTATTGGACTGCAGCCATGCCGGGGCACCGACTTGAAGGGTTTCTGTCGAACAAATCCACGCCAGCACTCGTTTTTTTTTCTGCTTTTTCGAAGTCTGGTAATTATTCAACGTTACAAAACTGAACGCCAGTGAAAATTTTATGAAAAATTATTCAACGTTACAAATATAAAGTACATTAGGAATTTAAGAATAAACAGAAACGAAACTTACAGCTGTTTCGGCCTAGCGTTGGCATGCCCCATTCTATCCGAATAGCTCCTGCGTGCCGGAGTAATTAGCAGATGAAATGCTGAAATGGAGGTTCATGCATGATTCGCTAGGCCTCTTCAGAGATTCACAAAAATTCATATAT
>NC_069004.1:29689042-29693849 GCF_001194135.2 Octopus bimaculoides
ATATATATATATATATATATACGACGGGCTTCTTTCAGTTTCCGTCTAACAAATCCACTCACAAATTTTGACCAAGGTGCCATACTTGACCAAGGTGCCATACTTGACCAAAGTGCAATACAGTGGAACCGAACCCGGAACCATGTACTCGGGAAGCAAATTTCTTACCACAAACCTACTCTTTCTCCTTTGTCTTGTAAGGTTTGTTAATTAGATTTTCAAGGTGACCCTACATCATCGTCTTGACCGTGAGAACTAAAACAAACTACAAAGTTAAATAACTAATCATTTTCTTGTTTAATTTGATCATTTTTGTTGTTGTTGTTGTTGTGTTTCTTGTTTTCTCGTTATTTATGTCTTTTATTTTTTTCCTATTTAGTGCATTGTTAATATGTTTTGGAAAGGTTACATTCACTCTCATACATACATACAGACATGCATATACATACATATGTATGCATATATACATGCATGTATATATGTATATATATATGTATATATATACATATATATATATATATATACATATATATATATTTATATATATACATATATATTAACATATGTATGTATACATATATATATACACACACACATATATGTATGTATATGGCATATGTCTCTGTGGATATGTGTGTGTGTACGTATATATATATATATATACACACCCATGCACCTATAAATTTGTTTGTGTGCGCGCGCGTACATGCGTGTGTGTGTATGTGTATGTGTAATTATATTAGATGTGAATATTTTCTTATTATCGCCTTCCTACGCATTTCTTTATCTCTTCTGTTCCCATTTGTTAATGCAATGTTTTATAAGTGTGTTCTTTCGTAAATCTCAGTACATGTCAACGTTAAACTTTCCTCAACTACATCTTTTGTCTTTCTTTCAGATTCTATTAGAATTTCTAATTTATTTGTGTAGTGTTTGTCACTTGTGTTTCTTTGTAACTGCTTCCCTTTGCCGTACGTGTGACTGTCTTTTGATTTTATCCGTGTGTTTCTGAGGAATTGATATAAATGTGTCTATAGAAGCTATTTATTTTTTAAGGAGAGATTATATTTATTTGTATTTGTTCTCTATTTTCTCATCGTTTTGTTTCTATCATCCTTATTTGATCTGTTACGTAAATTCTTTATTTTAGCGATCGTATTGCTTCTTTCAAGAATAGAATATGTTATCTATATATTTGTTCCTTAACATTTAAAAGAACATTCGTTGACAATTTCTTTCAAGTATGGCAGTTATTCTTTCACCAAATCTCTTATAGATTTAATTGACATTATATTCTAAAGTGGGCGAATAAACAGATTGTATAAACTATCGGAGTTATCAGTTTTCTTTGATTTTTTTTATTAATGTCATTTGAAGGAAGGGTGTGTGCTTATATCATTTGAAAGGTCTCAGAGAATAAAGAGATCTTGAGAAAGGCGTTGTGCCTATAGACTTCCCAGATCCTTGAAGCCTGGAGAGATCTGGGAGATTTTGCACTTAGATTTTGTGCTTCACGGGGTCTCAAAGAACAGACAGATCTATAAGCAGATTTTGTACCCGTAGTCTTCACAATGTACAGTAACCCCTCTCCATATCGCGGTTCATCTATCGCGGTTCATCTATCGCGGTTCATCTACCGCGGTTTATTATTTAACCTTACATCGATTCTTCTGTGGTGTTGTTTAGCATTTATAATAAAATAAATATATGCAAATTATAAAAGTAATAAGAAATGTATACTGTACAGTACTGTTTCTACTTCGCGGATTGTCACTTATCATGGGGGTTTGGGGAAGGTAACACCCGCGATAGTCGTGGGATTACTGTATATATATATATATATATATATATATATATATATATATACACGACGGGCTTCTTGCAATTGCCGTCTACTAAATCTAGTTACAAGGCTTTGGCCAGCCCTAGCTTATATTAGAAAACACTTTCCCAAGGTACCATGCCTGCGCCAATTTTAAACTGTTTTATCCGAAATATTTTTGAAACTAATATTTCCTTTCTTTCGCTTTCCAGATCTTGTTATGTTCTCTATATGCTATTTACACATTGTTTCAGGCATTAGAGTGCGGCCATGCCGGGGCAGTACCTTGACAGGTTTAATCCAACAAATCCACCCTGTGCTTATATTGAACGTCAGTTTCTTAAACAAGCCAAAACCGTTTGTGAAGCGGTGTTGGTTTATCACACATATATGACGAGCTTCCGCACAGTTTCCGTCTACCAAATTCATTCACATGTCATGGCTTGGCCCGAGACTATGATAGAAGACACCTGCCCAAGGTGCCGCCTCGCAGTTGGACTGAACCCGAAACCACGTGATTGCAAAACGCACTTCTTAACCACGCACCCATTGATCATTCACCTTTTCCTCGATTCCTTGGCTTTAAATCCATTAACATTTACAAAGAAAATACCGGAGTATTTTGTATCATTCAACATGACCGTAACATCAATTACTACCTTATGAGTTTCCATACTTTACGTTTATCCAAAGATATTATTTATAAGGAAATACTTCTTTCTCGCTAAATCAAAACCCCATTTCAACATGTTTGTCTCGGTTGGAAAACCATGATAATCTAAAATATTATTCTGTTGCAAATAATATTCGGTCTTCTGGGGTTGTTTATCTTTTTTCCTTTTTCTGAACACCAAGGGAAGTTATTATGTCTTGTAATACAATATCCCGTTAAAAAACAACGGAACTTCGATATTTCTTCATTTAATTGGAAGTAATAAACCTCGTGTATCTCTGCCAAACAAATTTTCCTGTTATAAATTGGTTAATATTCCATTAATTTACGTTACCCTTGCATCCGGTGTTTATTGAAATATATCTTTTCAATATCTCTTGTGAATAACATGGCTGACTGAGTACCAATATGGTACTCTTAAGAATTTCATACAGCCATATTCTAGATTGGAGTAGAAGGTGAAAGCGTAAACCTTATTTTTCTCTGATTTCATTGAAATCTGTAGCATAAATATCTTGATGAATTAAAAACCGCCGCCATTTTCCACTGGGAAACTCTGTGATTGATATCAATGATATTGTAGAAAAATCGATACAAATATAGTTTTTACAAGACAGATATACATTTAGGACTATCGATAATTCTATGGAAATCGATTAAGTAACACATGCATCTTCTCTACTGAGAAGAGAAATTATTTTACTTCCATAAGCACCATCCAGTTTTAGAATCTAAGACACTTTTATAGACATCGAATTGGCATTTTAATATTTGATACATTTTAAGGTGCAGGCGTTGCCGTGTGGATCAGAAGCTCGCTATGCAACCACGGGGTTTTGGGTTCTGTTCTGTTGTCCGTCTGTGCGGCACTTTGGCCAAGCGTCTTCTATTCTCTGCCCTGGCTGACCATGGCCTCGAGAGTGAATTTTATATACAAAAATAGTGGCAGCCCTTCATATATATATGTGTGTGTGTATGTGTGTGTGTGTGTGTGTGTGAGTGTGTGTGTGTGTGTGTGTGTGTGTGTGTGTGTGTGTGCGTGCGTTCTGGCTAGCCACAACCACATCTCGTCTACCAGCATTGCTCGGCTTACACACTCGTAACTTTGTCACTTAGCGATTCGGGCAAAAGAAAACGATATAATAAGTACCAAATATTCTTTTCTACTCTAGGCCCAAGGCCCGAAATTTTGGGGGAGGAGGCCAGTCGGTAGGTCGACCCTAGTACGCAACTGGTACTAAATTTATCGACCGCCGAAATGATGAAAGGCAAAGTCGACCTCGACGGAATTTGAACTCAGAACGTAAAGACAAACGAAATACCGCTAAGTCTTTCGCCCGGCTAGCTCGCCACCATATATGTACCAAATATTAAGAAAACAAATAATAATAGCATAAGCACTAAGGTCGATTTGTTCCACTAAACCCTTGAAGGCGAATACCTCAGCACGGTCGCAGTCCAATGACTGAATCAAGTATAAGCGATAACAAAAAAAAAAAACGAAATTAAAGAATCAGATTATCCAAAATTACATTCTTTGCATCCCATACTATTCCAACAGCAATAATTTAAGTGGACAAAATCCCTAAAGGTTAGATTTACAAGGGATAATTTACTGTTAGTTTCTTCTGGTAATTCGCACTTGATTTATTTCTGGCAAATCTTTCCGTTATTGATTTTATTACCATAGATCGTATTACACTGCGCTCGGCTCTCTTCCCATTAGGTATCTCATTGCAGCCGATATATTGTATCGTTTTTAAGAGAACGTTATGAGATGAACGACCTATCACACACTGTTTTGCATTTAGTGTCTTTTATTCCCTTCCTTTCAGTCGTCAGACTGTGGCCATGCTGGGGCAGCACCTTGAAGGATTTCAATCGAATGAATTGACCCCAGTACACATTTTGTTTTATTTATTAAAACCTGGTACTTATTGTTTGGGTCTCTTTTGCCGAATAGCTAGGTTCTACGAGGACGTAAACACACCAACTCCGGTGGTCAAGTGATGGGGGACAAAGTCACACATAAATATATATATACATAAGCGCGGTTATGTTTGCTTCCCAATCACATGGTACAGGGTTCAGTCCCACTGCCTGGTACCCTGCATAAGTGTCTCTGGTATAGCTTCGTCCGGTTCGGCAAAAGAGGCCGATAGAATAAGTACTAGGCTTACAAAGAATAAGTCCTGGGGTCGATTTGCTTGACTAAAGGCAGCGCTCCAGCATGACCGCAGTCAAATGACGTACACAATTTAAAGAATTAAAGAATTAAAGAATATATATATATATATATATATATATATATA
>NC_069004.1:29695974-29696408 GCF_001194135.2 Octopus bimaculoides
GTGTATGTGTGTGTGTATATATATATATATATATATATATATATATATATACACACACATACTTGCACACATATGTGTGTGTGTGTGTTATTTAAGAGTATTTAAACAGAGATTTCATACATAGATTTCTGTAGATACTTATAGAAATGTAGGACACACGAACACATGAAGCAAAGTTCATAAAAGCATTATTGTAATCGGCCCCAAATCCTTTGATTCCAATTCGATTGTATTAACCATGGCATTATCAGTCTATATAGGTTAAATGATGCCACACACATGCACACATACACATATGCAAACAGACATACACTCAAACATACGCAACACATGCACACAAGCACACTCTCATACATGCACTTACACACACACACATATTTACATGTAGGAAAAGAATAACGCATACATGTAAAGAAATGAAGATCATAAAATGT
>NC_069004.1:29699480-29701066 GCF_001194135.2 Octopus bimaculoides
GAGGGAGAGGAGGAGGGAGAGGAGGAGGGAGAGGAGGAGGGAGAGGAGGAGGGTGGCGTTCGCAGTGGTAGTGGTGGTGGTGGTATTGATGCTGCTGCTGTTGGTGGATTCGGTGCAGGTGGAGACGGTGGTACTGGTTGTGGTTGTGGTGGTGGTGGTGATGCTGCTGCTGCTACTGCTGCTACTGCTGCTGCCACTGCTGCTGCTACTTCTGCTGGTGTTAGTGGTAGTGCTGCTTGTGGTGATGGCAACAACGATGATGTGTGTGTGTGTGAGAGAGAGAGAGAGAGAGACAGAGAGACAGAGAGACAGAGAGACAGAGACAGAGACAGAGAGAGAGAGAGCAGAGGAATGAGGAGAGTATTGGCATTGGAAAAGTGTCAAAGAAAGAGAAAAGGAAGAAGAAAAAAGAAAAAGAAGAGAGATCATTGCTAACGAATACAGATTAGAGGCTGAAGAAGATTTAGATAGTTGAGAGGAAGATTATAAATGGATTAAGGAAAAACTGAGGGAATAAGGAAGTGATGACTCGAAAGGATAGCGAGCGTAACAGGGGAATGGAAAAGCGTGGATTAGTTTTGTCTGTACGAAAAGTTAATGATAGACTGAAAAAGATAGATGTATATGATATCGTATCGATAAATGCATTGATTTTTTTTGCAGTGTGGAGCCCCCAGTTATCAGAGAAAAAAGAATTGATCGTTGAATATAAACAAAATGAAATAGAAATAGTGTTGTATGGTAGAGTAGGAAATTGGAGGCAGAAATAAATTAGGAAGAAATAAAAAGATGGTAAGATAGGAGTCAGTTTTCTTCAATCTAAACAAAAGTGTCAAAACTAAGATCTACAACGTATTAGAAAAGGGATATAGATTAAAATACAAAACTTGTGCAGACTGTAATAGAAGGAATAAAACGTAGAAGCAAAGAAAGGACAGGGGGAAATTAATAGATATCTACAGTGGATGAAACTACATAAATAAAACGGAATGTTTAGAGAAGAATGAAGAGAGAAATTCAATCAGCGGCCAAAGCGTAGAGGACATACATTTTATATATGTTCTTCCATACATAAAATAAAGTGTGGTATATAGGTGAATCAAAACTGTTGTTGTCAATTATTTAAGAGTGACAGTCTGAACGATTCGATTGGAGGGAAAATAAAGTGGGTAGAATAGTTCGAGGATGGAATAAAAATCAAAGTTAAACCAGACCCAATCTATTTAACAAAAGAAGAAATAGGAAAAGGTCTGAATAAGATACAAAAATAGACCGGTTTCCTTCACCAACATCTCCACACCTACTTAGATATTTCTATTTGTACTTTAACAAACGTGAAAGTTAAACTCCACAGCTGAAGAGCGTAGGCTCGAAACATAAAAGATTTTCTCACCTTCTCGAGCGTTAAACTAATACACCTGTTTGTTGTTTACACACCTGTCTTCGTCTTTTGTTCTTCTGTAAATTTCAACTATATATATATAAGAGAGGCTTCTTTCTCACACACACACGCACACGCATATATATATTATATATAATAATATTAGGGACAAAATTATATATATATATATATTATGTATGTATGT